>NW_028263013.1:0-40249 GCF_049901735.1 Notechis scutatus | reverse complement strand
TATATCAATAATTTTAATTCCTTCAGTTTAAAATGACCTTGTCAGAATAAAAAGAAGCATACAAATTTACCAATAATTATTGCAATAAAGCATTAAATATTATGAGGCTAAGAAACAATTTCACTATCAATTCCCTACTTTTATCACTAGCTGCTCCTTAGTGTTTAGATCTGGTCTTAGGATGATAATGTAGCACTTGGGGAAGAAGATGCAGCCCAGCAACCCAGCACTGGAGGCCAAGATGGAGAAGATCTGCACAGCTACCACGTATTTCCCTTTGGTGCTCAGGTAGGTGGGCAGGAAGGAGACCCAAACACTGCGGAAGACCAGCATGCTGAAGGTGATCAGCTTGGCTTCGTTGAAGGCCCCTGGCAAGTTTCTGGCTAAGAAAGCCACCAAGAAGCAGATGGCAGCTAGGAAACCCATGTAGCTGAGGACAACATAAAACATGGTAACAGATCCTTCATTGCACTGAAGGACAATCTCTCGAGGCTGGGAGTGCAGGTCAGAGTCAGGGAATGGGGTTGAAACTCCCAGCCAGATGGAGCAAATGGTAATTTGGACAATAGAACAAGAAAGGATGATGGAGTTGGCCAAGCTCTTCCCCAACCATCTCTTAACTTGGTTTCCTGGTTTTGTGGCCAGGAAAGCCAGAACCACTGTGATTGTTTTGGCCAAGAGTGAAGAAATTGCAACTGAGAAAACAATGCTGAACGCTGTTTGTCGTAGAAGGCAAGTGGCTTTTTTTGATTGACCAATGAAGAGAAAAGGAGACAAGAAGCAAAACAAGAGGGAGATCAAGAGGATGTAGGAGAGGTCGCGGTTGTTGGCTTTGACAATGGGAGTTTCTATGTATTTAAGGAATATGACTAAAACATAGCCTGTTGTTAGAAACAAGAGTACAGCAAAAAAGACCAGGATGATGCCCAGATGTTCTTCATAGGACAGGAAGGATATTCTTTTGGGGATACATTTGACTTGGTTCTCATTTGGATATTGATCATCTGGGCATCTAGTGCATTTTTCAGTATCTGAGAAAATAGAAAGTAATGTTTCTTATGTAGACTTTTCTTTCATATTTGAAGATAGACCTTCTTTTATGATAGGTCATAATGAGAGACCAGAAAGCCATTGTAAATGTTAAATAGGAACTCATACATACACATATACATACAAGAAAAACATACACATATACAATAAGAAAAATGAAATCCAACCCCCCAAATACCTGCCACTATAGCTTCCCTTCACCAAGATCACTACATCTTTGACCTCACCTTATCCCAACACCTGGGAGATTAACCATTTCTCTGGAAAGTAGAAAAGTAGGGCTCTGTCTTATCTCAGCAGGTGGGGTTTCTATAGGACAGGGGCTTCAACAGAAAAGGCAGACTTCCAAACACCCACAAAGTGGCAAAGTTTTAAGGAATGAACCTGGAGCATGCCTATCATAGATGGACAATGGGATGATGGGATGAACAACAAATAACTTCAAGAAGAGGAGGTTCCATGGAAACCCTGGTCCCAAGCCATGTCGGGTTTTAAAAGTAAATTTAATTGCACTTGGGAAGAAACTGGGAAGCTTTGCAACTTGCACATAAGGGGCATAAAGTGGCAGAATGTAGGGGAACTCTACCCGGTGCATGATATTGCATTCAGAAGCATTTGTAAATTCAAGGTAGTCTTCATTATCAACCCCATGTAGAGAACATTTCAGTAATTCAAACAGGAAGTGATCAAGGCATGAGCAAGACCTTCAATCCAGAAAAGGGCAAAGTTGGTAGCTGTGAGTCTAGGAGAGCCCCCTCCCCCAACATTATGCACCACCTCCATCCTAGGAAGTGCCACCTTACCAGAGTAACATATGGATTTGATTTATATGTTAATATCTAAGGTATTATCTAAGGCAGGGGTGTCAAATTCAAGGCCTGTGGGGCAGATCCACGTGTGGCCCTCCAGAGCTCCATTATTGCCAGCAGAGGGCTATCAAAACAAACTAAAACCAAAACAAAACAAAAGGAGACATTTGGGCATGCAAGAAGGGACAGGAAAGGAGAAAGGGAAAGAGGAAAGACAAAGAAAAAGCAGAGAAGATGGGAAGAGAGCAAGGAAGAAAACAGAAGGAAAAGGGAGAAGGAAGAAGAAAGGAGAATGAAAAGGAAAGAAAAAAGAGAAGGAAGGAAGGAAGGAAGGAAGGAAGGAAGGAAGGAAGGAAGGAAGGAAGGAAGGAAGGAGGAAGGAGGGAGGGAGGAGGGGAGGAAGGAAGGAAGGAAGGAAGGAAGGAAGGAAGGAAGAGGAGATTATAATGAGAGGGGATGGAGGTCCTGAGGGAAGTCTTGCCTTAGTGTTTGGCCACCACAGGTGCACCAGATACAAGTGATGTTGAGCTGGCCACGCCCACTCTGCCCCTCTCAGGTCAAACACAACCCTGATGTGGCCCTCAATGAAATCGAGTTTGACACACCTGATCTAAGACATCTCAGGTAGTCGAATATTTAAGGTAGTAGAAATATGATAAAAGAATACCCCAGACAGGATTCCAGGTTACATTCAGAACTGTTGTGCTTAATTCAGAATTAATTAATACAGAAACTCTATTCTGGAGTGGCTCTCCTTATTTTTAATTTTGAGAAAATAGTATTTTTTATATTTATTTGATTTGTCAATCGCTTACAAGATACAGGTATAAGAATAAATATAGTTTTGAATACATGAGATAGATACTTATAAAACTATATTTATTTATTATTATATATATATGTATTCATGTATTCAATATATGTAATGTAATATAATATAATATAATATAATATAATATAATATAATATAATATAATATAATATAATATAATATAATATAATATAATATAATATAATATAATATAATATAATATAATATAATATAATATAATTAATATAATATAATGGTTTGCTTAAATTATAGCAAAGGAACTTAAGAAACACAATTTTTATTTGTTTTATCCATCTGGAACCCCTCCACCATGTTGCAAAATTAAAAGAAAAAGGTAAACATATGAGACAATGTGTATACATGTAAGTATACATGTCAGTTGCATTCACTGCCTCCAGAGGTGGTATTCAGCAGGTTCTGACCAGTTCTGGAGAATCGGTAGTGGAAATTTTGAGTAGTTTGGAGAACCAGTAAATACCACCTCTGACTGGCCAGCCCCACCTATTCTCTGCCTCCCAACTCCCAACTGATCAGTGGGGTCTTCTTTTGTTGCCCTGCACATGAGAATGGAGCTGGAAAGCAGGTTAGTGGGGTGGAAATGGAGATTTTGTAGTATCCTTCCCCTGCCACATCCACCAAGCCATGCCATGTCCACCAAGCCACGCCCACAGAACCAGTAGTAAAAAAAATTGAATCCTGCCACTGACTGCCTCCCTCAACACATGGACTGTTTAAAACACCCTTGTAAGTAAACCTTCACAGCACGTGCAATCAGCAAACTATAAGCTGAAGTTGCTTCAATTTTTCAAGAGGTCATCTAAAATCACAGGGCCTTCATGCTTTTAGCTAGTCAAGGAAGTGAATTAGTAAAGTCTAGTTGTGAATTAGCGAAGTCGAGTTGCTGTACACATGCTGACTAGCAGAATAAGATTCCCATAGGTATTCAAATTAATTCTGGAACTCTCTCACTTTTGGGCTAACAAACTTTGGCTAAATTTACTATTTGTTGGGCTTTTGACTTTCAGTGTAATTTGAGCTTTTGACCTGTCACTGCATTCAGTTCTTCCTGACACTGATACCCTGTTGCAAAAAAAATTATTTTAGGTCATAAGGCTATAACAGCCGCCAGTCTCTCCCCAGTGGAAGAACATTTATTTTTCTTTTTGTAACCAGGGTGTAGAAATCTTCCTGCCTGTATACTGCACAAGCCAAAAAGAGGGCTGTGAAAATATTTACAGACCCCTCACATCCCGGACATAAACTGTTTCAACTTCTTCCCTCAAAATGACTCTACAGAGCACTGCACACCAGAACAGCAAGATACAAAGACAGTCTTTTCCAAAACACCATCACTCTGCTAAACAAATAATTTCCTCAACACTGTCCAACTATTTACAAAGTCTGCACTACTATTACTATTAATGTTCTCATCACTCCTTATCACCCATCCCTTCCCACTTATGACTGTATGACTGAAACTTTGTCGCTTGTATCCTTACAATTTATATTGACTGTTTCCTTGTATGATTTGATTGGTTATTATTGTACCCTATGATTATTATTAAGTGTTGTACCTTCTGATTCTTGACAAATGTATCTTTTCTTTTATGTACACTGAGAATATATGCACCAAGACAAATTCTTTGTGTGTCCAATCACCCTTGGCCAAAAAAGAATTCTAGTTTCTAGATTGTATCTCTCCATAATGAGCTTCCACTCATTGTTCTTTGTCCTGCCCTCAAGTGCTTTGGAAAATAAGTTGACTCCCTCTTTTCAGAGACACCCCTCATGTAATGTAAGATAACTATCATGTCACCCTTAATCCTTCTCTGTTAAGTTAGACATACCTAGTTCCCTTAACTGTTCATCATATGGTTAGCCTCCAGATCTCATATCATTTTTGCAGCTCTTTTCTGCACTCGTTCTAGGGTCTCTGCATCTTTTTTGTATTGTGTGAACAGAACTGGATGCAGTATTCCAAGCATGGCTTCACTAGTATAATGTAGAGTAGCACTATCACTTGTCATGATCTTGACACAATCCTTCTATTGATGAACCGAGGACTGCATTGGCCTTTTCTGCATCTGAAGCACATTGCTAGCTCATCCTTTTTAATAGATTAACAGATTAATAGAGTTGGAAGGGACTTTGTACTGTAGGTCATCTAGTCCAACCTCCTGTCCAAGCAGGAAACTCTACATAATCTCTGACAAATGGCAGTCCAATCTCTTCTTAAAAGCCTCCAGTGATGAAGCTTCCGCAACTTCTGAAGGAAAGCTGTTCCATTGGTTGATTGTTCTCACTGTCAGAAAATTTCTCCTTATTTCTATGTTAAATCTTTCCTTGTTCAGTTTCCATCCATTATTCCTTGCCTGGCCTTCAGATGCTTTGGAAAATAGCTTGACCCCTTCCTCTCTGTGACAGTCCCTCAAATATTGGAAGACTGCTATCATGCCTCCCCTGGTCCTTCTCTTCACTAGACTAGCCATGCCCCGTTCTGCAACCGTACTTCATATGTTTTAGTCTCCAGTCCCCTAATCATCCTGGTTGCTCTTCTGGTCTACTTAAATGGTTGTCCACTAGGATATCTAGATCCCTCTCACTGTTTCTAGTGGTGAGCCAGGTATCACTGATTCTATACCTCTGCATTTGGTTTTTCTTGCCTAAGTGTAGAACCTCAATTTTTTTTCACCACTGAACTATACCTTGTTAGATTTGGCCCAGTGCTCAAGTCTATCAAGATCCTTCTAAATCTTGACTCTATCTTCCCAAATAGTAATAGCAATAGCACTTAGACTTAGATACCATCCGATAGTGCTTTTCAGCACTCTCTGTGCAGTTTACAGTGTCAGGATATTGCCCCCAACAATCTGGATCCTCATTTCACTGACCTCAAAAGGATGGAAGGCTGAGTCAATCTTGAGCCCATCAGAATTGAACTCCAGGGTGGGGCAGAGTTAGCCTGCAATACTGCATTCTAACCACTGTGTCACCAAGGCTTCTTGCTAGCAATTCTCCTCAACTTGGTATCATCTACAAATTTAATGAGTTTTCCTTTTATTCCCTTATGTAAATCATTTATGAAGATGTTGAAGTTTGAGGATTCCCTGGTAATAGGGACCCTATGTGCTGGTCGCATGTGTAATATTTTCACATATTCCCATCTTGCAATTTTGATTTTTTTTAAAAAAATGTTTCATTGTTTTAATCTGGCTTTGTAAAAAATTTTATTGCTGGTTTTATTGTATGCCACCCAGAGGCACTTTGTGTGGGATGGATGGCCATGTAAAATTGAATTTTATTTAAACAAAAAGGAAGATTAATTCCTGAAGTAATTCCAGAAGAGAAGATGAGTCTATTATCTGTCTTTGCAAAATCTTTAGTTTCTGAAAATGAGAAGATGGAGCAATGTATTTTCATTCACAAATGAGCCTCTGTGGCTCAATGGTTAGAATACAGTACTGCAAGCTACTTTTCACTGCAACCATGACAGAAACTAATCAAGGAGAGAAGCAACGTAGAACTAAGGAGAAATTTACTGAATGTTAGATCAATTAATCAGTGGAACAACTTGCCTTCAGAAGTTGTGGGTGCTCCAAGACTGGAGGATTTTAGGAAGATTGGACAGTCTTCTGTCTGAAATAGTATAGGATTTCCACTGAACATGAAGTTGGATTAGAAGACCTCCAAGGTCCCTTCCAACTCTGTTATTCTGTTATGCCCTTTTGTCCTATAAGGTTAATTTGGTACAAATAAGCAAGAGTCATTGACCTGAAACCATTCCTCAAGTTTCAAACAATTCAAATGCTCCTAAGAAAGATTAACATGGAAAGACACTTCCAAACTGATAAATAGAAGAGAGATTTCCTGAAACACAAGTAATCTTAAGTAACCCAGTGGTGGGATGAAAAAAAATTACCACTGGTTCTGTGGGCGTGGCTTGGTGGGCACGCTTTGAGCGCATGTGTGCACGGTGGGTTTGCTACTGACCTTCTCCTGCAATTCTGCACTCTCCCTGTGTGTTAAACAGTTGACGGACGACAATCCGCTGTGCCATGCAAAGCAGCTGAGCTTGAAAACCAAGAAATAAAGGTCAGAATAGAGCCAGGGTGGGCAGGCCCAGCAGCTGATTGTCAGAGCAAACCAGTTTACTCACTTGGAGCTACCAGTTTGTCCAAACCGGGCCGAACCAGTAGAATACCACCCCTGCTCATGACCTGCTATTTCTTCCTATTTCATCATTCAATATTTTTTTCTACTTCATCCCATTATAATAGAAATTTGGCTTGTTGAAAATAAACAACAAAACAGTCAAGCTTCTCTTTTAATATGCACATTGATCAAAATGTTCTGGATGAATGCAGCATCCTTGCCTCTGATGTCACCTACCTTCCTGAGTGGAGATAGTCTTCTCCGAACAAGAAATGCAGTCGTAGCAGCAAACTGGCTCTCCTTCCCGAGTCTGTTTGTAAAATCCAGGATGACAATTTTTCACACATTTGGATTGAGGGAAAGATTAAAACGAAGAAAAAGGAATTCCAGAGAAAATAGGTCAGGAGCATCCATCTATGGAAAATGGAGGTTGGCATGAACATCAGCCAAGTAGATCCTGGGCTTCCCTTAGATACACTCCATATGTAGTGATTTTCTAACTAGTTTCAAATTATTGGAGGAGATACAACTACTGACAGATTCTCTTCATTTAGTTTCTCCCATTTATTTCTGGCATATCACATTGTAATAAAAAACTTTTCTACTTAATAAAGGCTGGAGAAAGAGAATTGAGAAAAGATTTGTACATTTAAGTGACAATCAGCTCCTCACAGCCCTATTAACATACATTCCTCCATTCTTCATGTATCCATTTTTTTAAAAATATGACTATTAATATCAATATTGCAATTAAATTTTACAATAAAATTTGTTCTAAGATATTTATTAAATTTTTGTTCTATTAGATTTGTTAAAAGAGAAGAAAATTATGATAAAGAAAGAAATTTTGGACCAGTCGGATTTGCAAATATTTTTTTAAGAATCCCAAAGGTGCTTTTTCAAGAGGCAACTGGACTTCCTTGGTTTTTTTCTTTGAAGACATTTCGCTTCTATTCCAAAAAGCTTCTTCAGTTCTTTAGGGTAATCCTTCCAGTCCCCACCATGCAGCTTCTTAGATGAGAAGTGAAACATCTTCAAAGAAAAAAATAAAAAATCCAGTTGCCTCCTGAAAAAGCATCTTTGGGATGCTTTAAAAATTTTTTTGCAGATCCTACTGGTATTTTCTTTGAAGACATTCTACAGTCAGTTCTATAATTCTCCAACACTTGAGGGTCTTTCTCTCTCTCTCTCTCTCTCCCTCCCTCCCTCCCTCTCTCACTCTCTCTATACTGGATTGCAGAAGGGACCCAAAAGGACTGTAAGTCCTGAAAAATCATAATCTCAGCACCCATTTTGGACATGGCTATATGAGCTTAAAACAGTTCCATGTTATAGCATCTGAAGGACTTCTTTATGAATAGTACTGGAGCATCCCAAGCAGTCTAACAAAATTTTAATGGTTATGTTCCCACATTCAATTCTCAATGAAGGTCATCCACCTTGGTGACCATGGTTAACCTACTTGAAAAGCTTTGGAAAGAAGAAGAAAAATGACCAATATTTCCTTATACCTTGTTGAGCAATTTTAGCTGTGACAGATGATCTTGGTTGAAAATAAGTCTCTGTCTTTCAAAAGTCCCCAATTGCCCCACAGTGATATCCATCTGGGGAAGAACCACACAGCTCATACTGTTTAGATCTGCTGTTACATCTCCATTTTGGTCCAAGTATAATTTCCGCTGGGAAAGATTGCAAAAATTGTTCTTTTCCAGAAATGGGTGAAACTAGAATAGAAACATCTGAGAATTTTAAAAGCTGAAAACTTGATTTCTCATTCAGTGTGTGGTCTATTCCCTTTTGAATGTTTCTTCTATAGTTTTCTAACTCACAAATACCTTTAGTTGGAAGTATAAGAAATCTACAAATTTCATAACAATTACAAATGTCTGGCTAACTCTTTTTACAGCAAGGAAAGTTGGCAAAGATCCTTTCTGAATTTACTTTTCTACCCATTATGCAAGTGCCAAAAGAAAAAGTTCAGCAAAATTTGTCAATCATATCTTGACAAAAACATGTGTTTGACATAGTATCATTGATTTTTTTTTCCAATTAGAAGGGGCTGCATAAGTAAAATCCAGTAGAACAATATTTGATTTTTAGCAATTAGGAATTGACAAACCATGTTTTCTTGTGTGAGAACAGATGCTAGCTACAATGTAGGTCTTTTATTAAAATTTCATTTGTATATTTTTCATAAAGTATATACTATATGCATACTGGTCACTGATTGTTATAAATTAATAGTAGCAATATTTTAATGATTTCATAATAATCATATAATTAATTTCATGATAAAATCATTAATTATTTGGATGAAAGGGAAACTAATGGCTTTCAAGTGATAGCTGATATCACTGATATTAGATTTGTCAGCTTTAGAAACCATATTGAACCCAGATGCTCCCATGCTGCCACATTTTGAGCCTGGGAAAGTGGAAGGGTAGAATTTCTCGGAGTATATGTAGTTAGACAAAATAACATTCTTTTTCTAGTTCAAGGTCATGCTATTGTGCGCATAGGTGAGGTGAAGTCTCAAGTTGGGACAGATGGTGATTGGAGCATGTGATGTGATGATGGGTGTAGGGGGTGGATTTGTAGGTTTTTATTATTGCAAGAAAGCCTGGAATTTTCAGATTTGGGATTCCCCAGTTGTGCCAGTTACTATCCAAATAAAAAGAACTTTTGAAATAATGCCTGTCTCAGCGTTATTGGTTAGAGTAGAGGTTTGCTGGAATGCTGCCAAGATTGAGTGTCTAAATGTATAACTCTGCAAGAACATAACCAGAGAGCAGCAAGGACCCCTCATTTCAACCATGAGCTACAAATATTTTCCATTATTGATACAAAATGTATTTGTCATGGTGCCCACTCCTTGAAATATTATGGTATGCTCAGAGCAATTATAATGACCAAAATTGTTTGCTTTTTGTAACACAAGGAGGTTAAGATGGTTCCCTTCTTCTTTTTTGTCTCTTAGTCAAAAGGAACAAAGTTTGACAGAACCCTGTCAGAACCTCATACCTGCCATGGCTGCAACCTTGAAGCCCGCAACCTCTCTTCACCTTCTTTCCTTCCTCTCCTAGATATGGAGGAATATGCAGCATTCAAGGTGTGGGCCAGAGTATTAATGAAACTGTAAACATGGCGGGTATATCGCAACGAGATTCTGTTCCTTTCCTCTTTGGTCTCCAGAGGTGCTTTCTGCATGCACCTTCTCCGGCCTTTGACAGAGAAGACATGCTTTGAAAAAGAGCAGTGAAAAGACTGATCTCCAAACTGTGGTTCCACCAAAAGATCTGGTTCAAAGGAATCATCATTGGTCTTTTCATTCCACTGAAAAGCATAGGTCAAAATACTGTGGACGTATTTGAGAAATGTGTGCCTTCTCACTAACAATTCCCCGATAGGTGTGATTATCCAGACTTTCCCTTCAATGGGTTCTGGCAAATCTTGAAGTGTTGCATGGAAAGGAAGAAGTATATCCCAAAGGGAAACATATTCTAAAAAATGCACAAAGACGTTGACTTGTCTCCATTTAGAGATGGCATCCTTGAGGGAGGCTGTAGGGTCAGTTGTTGAGATCTTTTGTGATATGACCACACAAATTCCATTCCTGACAAGTACAGGAGTAAAAGTCCTCATGAAATTCTCTCCATTCTCTGTGTCTGAAGCAAAGAGACCAATCAAGGTCCATCTGAAATGGAGGAGCAGTTGGACAATTGCTGGGAAAAGAATCCCTACTTTTGGGAGCATCCAATAGAAAAGGGAAATTGACTTTTACTGACTTAGAGCCTCTGAAGCAGTTGTGTAACTGATCTGAAAAAGCAATGAAGGTATTTCAGGGATACACACAGAGATGGTGTCCTGAGAAGAGAAGACTTGCTTTGATCCTTGCCTCAACCCCACTTATTCCTAGCTATGACATCTGCAATGACCAAGGTGAAATGCAGCTCTCGAATTCTATAGGGAAGGCTGGCTAGATCCACTGTTCATCCACCTCCACTCTACATACTTTATCAGATAATGAAACACACATACGCACAAACCTGGCGAAGTTTGTAGGTGCCTGCGAATGTTGACATCTGGATGGAGATGTCCCTGTCAGCTCCATCAAGAAGAGCCAAAAGGTGGTCACTCTTCCCACAGGCGTAGTTGGGAACATTGGCTTTTCCAGTAGATAGCATGTCCAGCAAGGCATCTGAAGTGCCAAGAGGGTTCAAATAGTTGTCATGGATGTTGTAGCCCAGTGTGAGGTTTTGTAGGAGCTGGGCATTCTTGTTGACAACTTCAGTTGTGAAAATGAAGCGTAGAATTTTAGAATGATCAGAAGATGTACTGTAAAAAAGAATTCTTGTTGTTATCACGTTCAGCAAAAACCATTCTTATTTATTCATTCCTCTTTGTCTCCACAAGCTTTAAATCAATACTGATCCAAAACCAGAAGTATCCCTTATTACCATTTAATTTGTATGAGTGTTGAGAAGATGGGCTGTTGATAGCAACCACCAGAATTAAAATTCAAAAGTATGAAGTCATTACTTGTAGCAGTCCTAATTTTCATCTGTCCAATAACCAGCATTTAATATTATTCAATCATTAAAAGTACAGCCATCATAAAATCAAGAGAACATTTCATAAGCAATCCAGAAAAGAAACTCTAACATCAAGTCATCCTTTATTTCTATAAGGATCAGACATTGAATATCAATGAGCAGTTATAAAAATATGGAAATGGGATGGACAGAGGCAACTATAACTACTTTAAACAAAAGTCTGTATGGAAGTGATGAATGAATGACTGGGTGTGGAGAGGAAAATAATTTGGGTATTTTTCTGCCACATCTTTGAGTCTCTTATATAAAAGAAGACAAAAAATGAAGCCATGGAACTCAAAAACAGTTCAGGAAATTAGAAATGTTTTGCAATTTATGAGTGTGGAAAGGGAACTTCATGAGGACAGTGGTGACACCCAAGCAGGAAAAGCCCGAAGGGAACATCAGGCCAGCCATAAAACAAAATTGCATAGGAAAAGGAATCAAATAAAAGGTATTAAAGAAGCCCCTTAGACAAAAGCCCAAATAATTAAGAAAACTAAGGAAACAAGAAAAGAAAACCCTTACAAACACAAGACATGCCAAATCAGCTAAACAAACAGACAAAAGACACAAAATATATTGCAAAGGAGACAGACAGGAGATTGCCACAAGAAAACATTAGGAAACTGATAATCCAATCAAACCACCCTGCAAAGTTTGCCTTCTGCACCCCCCGGAGTTTACCCTCCAGCGGAAATGAAGACAACCCCTGACAGGATTTAAAACATTAAGAAATACAAACACAAGCACACACACACAAAATGAGAAAAAGGTATAAAAAATCAGGGGCTTTTCATACAAAGAGAGCTAGCTCCAGGAACGCAGACTTCTTGCTATCTCTCGCCTTCCTGAAAAATAAAAATAACTGACTTCCAAGTAGTTGTCTGAATCCTTGCACTGGAGTTCTCCCAGCAGGAAAACCGAACCCTCAGAAGAAAGGCATTTTCCAGCCTTTCAACAATTGGCGACCATGAAGGTTTTCCAGCCAACCCTGCCACCGGACCGGGCCCGTGGATCCAAACCCAGCCGGCATGGACCTTCTTTGTCCAGGGACAACATCCACGGACCCAGCCCGGAAGGCATAAGGGTAGTAAAGGGAGTCCTTGGGCTTTTCTGCTCAACAGCTGCTTGAAAGCAGGTGAGTACCGCTTCAAATTTATAATCTTACTAGGAAGGGGAGTGGAAGTGTGAGTGTACCAGGTGTGTGATTGTGGGTTTTCTCTACGGAAACAGTGGGATCTCACCTCCTCTGTGATTACCAGCCACACCCCAGCCAGCTGCTAGCTCCAACAAGCCGTGACCGGCTGGATTTGGGAACGCAAGGGGTGATCACAGAGTGTGAGTCTTTCTGAAGGACGTAGGAAAAACCGAGTGGGCTGAGAAAGGAACTGGTGTTGGGAAATAAATAGAAAGCAGAATAAATAGTCCTGGTGCATCTCGCAAGCAAAGCCCTGTGCATTTAGAAGGGGCCCGTACCGGCTGCTGGCAAACAAAATTGGAAATAGTTTGCCTTACAAAGCAGAGCAGGTCCTTCCAGATCCCCACCTTTAAGGGAGATCTGAAAACTGACGGCGGAGTGTGAGGAGGGGCCCGTACCGGGCTGCTAGGGGGCAGACGGTCCTCCAAGATCCCCGTTTTTTAGGGGGGGTCTTAAAACTGACGGCGGAGTTTCCCTACGAGAAAGGGGCCCGTACTCCGTGTGTAGGGAAACCGGAGTCCTTTCCAGACCTTTTTTGTCTGAAAACTGACGGCGGTAGCCCGGCTAAACCAAAGTAATCCCCACATCAGGTAGGGAATATGGGAAGTTGTAGCTCGAGGGCAATGGAAGAGACCCCCTTAGACTTGAGGCTTGGGACGAAAGGCTAGTGCCTGTCCTGCCTGGAATGAATAAAAAAAAGATGCAGAAAGAATTTGCAAAAAAAAAAAAGGGGCTTTATTGCGAGATGACACGGGTAGACAAATTTGGCCTGATAGCGGTACTTTAGATTATAAAACACTGAAAGCACTTAGAACATGCATTAAGCCCAGCCAAATACTCTATTGGTACTGCTGGGCTGAAATTGTTAGGAGCAAAGACCTGACCGAGAAAAAAATAATAATAAGGAAAAGCCTGAAAACCATTTCAGGGAAGGGAATACTGAGGCACGGATTATGGCTCCCCTTTTAAGCAAGCCGGTGCCAGGCAGAAATAGGGGACAACTAGAATATGTTTTTACCCACACACCCTTCTCTGCCACTGACCTAGTCATCTGAAAAAAGGATACCCCAGCTTTCAGGGCTGATCCTCAAACAGTTATTAAAACCCTGAAATCTATCATAGACAGCCATAATCCATCCTGGGGTGACATGACTCAGCTGTTACAAGTCTTTCTAAGGAAAGACGAACTATTAAAACTGTTTGGAAAAAAACAAAACAAAACAGATCAAATAGCCAAACTACCAACTATCCCTGGTCAGGCAGCCCCAGCCCACATCGCATGGCCAATACATCACCCTGACCGGGATTATAATTATACCAATCAATGGGATGAACACTAGAGCAAAAGATAATTTACTAGAAGCTCTAGAGGAAATAAGAAAAAAAACCTTTAAACTAGTCTGAATTTCAAAAAAAAAAAAAAAAAAACCAACACAAAGGGAAAAGGAAAACCCTGATGCCTTTTGGGTCCGCCTGACAGAAGCAGCTATTACATATGCCCACCTAGACCTTAGCTGCCTGAAGGACCAAAGGATTTTAGCTTCAGCCTTCGTGGATCAGTCCACCTTAGATATTAAAGAACATTTCCACCGCTTTGTCTCTAACTGGCCAACCTTAGACATAGCAGAGTTGCGCAGGATTGCTAACTTTGTCTATGATCAAAGAGACAAGCTGAAAGAGGAAGAGAAAGATAGAAAGAGATGAATAGAAAGACAGGAAGACTTAAAAATGTTTGCTGTAATGAAACATGATGCCAGACAAACACCAGGTAAAACCCCCTATAATTCAAAGAAATGCTGGCATTGTGATAAAGCAGGATGGTCGCAAGGCAAATATCAGCATTGTTATAGGTGCAGACAGGAAGGTCATTTCAGCAGGCAATGTAGGCAACACCCCCCTCCTGCAACCGGTATCACCCACCACCTAGACACACGAGGCCAGGCAATAATCCAGTCCATTACACTGAGCAACAAAGTTTCAGTCACCAGGCACCACCCAGCGCTCCCTTTCCTCCAATAAATAATAACAATAGACATTAATGGGAGCAAAGAAGAGAACATGATTTACCCCTTTCTTGACTAGAGCATGACAATGAAAGCACTGAATTCATGGCTACCTTTAATGGACTGGCTATCCCCCTAGAAAATGGCCCAGAAAGGGAACCCATTGTCACCATTCTTATAGGAGGAAAGAAATACAATTGCTTAGTTGATACTGGAGCCACCTCCTCATTAATTACTGAACCACCATATAAAGCTTCAGTGGCTGAAGGGGCTCGGGATAGCACAATGGGAGTGGGGGGGGGAGGAGAAATAATCCCTGTAAAATTTACCCACAATGTACCAGTAGAACTAGGACCTTTCACAGTAGACCATGCATTTACTATTTGCCCCCAGTCCCCACTGTCTCTACTAGGAAGGGATCTCCTATGTAAAATGGGAGCTACCATAACATGTGGCAAACAGGGGCTGCAATTGGAAATCCCAGGAAAAGGCACACACAAGACAATCATGCTGATAACCAGCAACACAGGGCTTCATGAAGATTTTAAAAAGCCTGCCACCCTCCTTATGGGGCTGGGATGCATCAGAAGTGGGACTACTTAAAGGAGCCATGGAGAGAGCAAACAAAGAGGTGAAGACCCTACTGGGCAAACTCTGTCAGGAGACACACCTCTCCTGGCCACAAGTGCTCCCAATTGCCCTCTTTTATATCAGAACCAGACCAAGACAAGATATAGGTATTTCCCCCTTTGAGATCCTTTTTGGTCACCCCTCCATACCCTACAAAGCCTAGATCCTCATTCCCTTTGCTTAGATAGGGGGGATAGGGTTCTTTCTTATCTTACAGCCCTGCAAAAGAGACTACAGACCCTCTGGACCCAGAGTGCTCTGACACAGACCTTACCCCTGGAAGAAGCCCTGCATCCATATGAGCCAGGAGATTAGGTGTGGATCAAGCTCTTCACCAGAACCTCCCCTCTACAACCCAGGTGGAAAGGACCCTACCAAGTTTTACTGACTACACACACCACCATAAAGGTTGCAGAACGAGACTCTTGGCTACATTGGACACATGCAAAGCCAGCAGTCATAGACCATAGCCAAACTCCACCACAATCAATCCCACCCATCAAACTCAAGAAAGATTGGGACACAGATCAATGGACGCTTGCAGCATGCTTCAACACCGTTGAACCACACCACTATGAGGAACCAAGTGCAACCATTGCATTACACAAAACTGGACTCCTAGGTGCTGAGTTATAAACTATTTTTTTATTTTTTCTCTCACCTTCTCCATTTTTTCTTTTTTAAACCTTTTTTCATTGTATTTTTTTTTAACAAAAAGGACTTTAACCATACCTTTCTCATAATTTTTTGATACTTGACCTTTTACATTTTTTTTTACATTGCTATTAAAAAAAAAAAAAGAGGGGGGGAGGAAGGGAAGAAAAGGAATCTAGCAATGGGGAACATGAAATGCAATATATACAATGTATTATTATCTGTAAGAATTGTAACATTTGTAACACAGACAACTGCGTTCCTGGAACCAAAGCTTATCCCAGAGAAAGGAAACATACGGGAATATTTAGCAAGAGAAATACTCAACACCACTAACTTTTGCTTAGCAGGAGGGAAATCATAATGTCACTGGGTGCAGCTCACCTAGGGTCACAGAATGCACCAGTCTTAGCAACACAGAACTAAAATGCAACTATACAGAGACCATAACATTTTCATATAGTTACCTGAAGCTCCCACCAGGATCGTTCTTCCTTTGTGGCTTAAAAGCCTACTCATACCTTCCTGCAAATGCCTCAAATGGCCCCTGCACCTTGGGAAGGTTAACCATGCTTATGCCATCCTTACAGAGACGACACAGGAGAGCCTTCCAAACCCTAGACTCAGACTGTGATTCCAAAGTCTCCCTTCCCACAAAAACAGAATATATCTCATTGGCAATATCCTTGGTAGGGGTACCTGGATTGGCAGTGTGAAATTCTAAAAATTTGAATAGACTAGCATGTACCCTGGCAAAAAGCTTGAATTCGACCTCCCATGCCCTGGATGCCCTTAACAGAGAACTGAGGGAGGTCAGAGAAGCCACCTTGGAGAATAGGGCAGCAATAGACTTCCTTCTCTTGAAGCATAACTATGGCTGCGAAACATTCAAAGGGATGTGTTGCTTCAATCTGAACGAAACCTCAGAACTCGTGAGGGAGGGACATCCACCACCTGAAAGAGCTATCTCAGAATATTGGTCAGGAGCAATCATTCCTGGACTTTTCATGGCTCTTCTCATGGATGCCAGATTTCCATTGGCTCAAAATTCTTATAACAACCACAGTCACCATTTGTGTCTTTGGAGCCCTCATGTGTTGCCTCTGTAGATGCATACCACCCTGCCTTAGCTGCCTAAAGGCCTGTATTCCCTCTCAGAAGAGAAAATTAAAGGGGAGACAGGCAGCCATGATAATGATCCAGATTGATCACGAATACCAAGTATACCCAGACATTCAATCAGAGACCACCCTCTTAAAAAAAAAAATGAAGGATTATGGAAAGGGAACTTCATGAGGACAGTGGTGACACCCAAGCAGGAAAAGCCCGAAGGGAACATCAGGCCAGCCATAAAACAAAATTGCATAGGAAAAGGAATCAAATAAAAGGTATTAAAGAAGCCCCTTAGACAAAAGCCCAAATAATTAAGAAAACTAAGGAAACAAGAAAAGAAAACCCTTACAAACACAAGACATGCCAAATCAGCTAAACAAACAGACAAAAGACACAAAATATATTGCAAAGGAGACAGACAGGAGATTGCCACAAGAAAACATTAGGAAACTGATAATCCAATCAAACCACCCTGCAAAGTTTGCCTTCTGCACCCCCCGGATTTTACCCTCTGGCGGAAATGAAGACAACCCCTGACAGGATTTAAAACATTAAGAAATACAAACACAAGCACACACACACAAAATGAGAAAAAGGTATAAAAAATCAGGGGCTTTTCATACAAAGAGAGCTAGCTCCAGGAACGCAGACTTCTTGCTATCTCTCGCCTTCCTGAAAAATAAAAAGAACTGGCTTCCAAGTAGTTGTCTGAATCCTTGCACTGGAGTTCTCCCAGCAGGAAAACCGAACCCTCAGAAGAAAGGCATTTTCCAGCCTTTCAACATGAGTAAGCAAAATATGAAGAAAAGACTGGGGGGAGAAGAGTGTTAGAACTGCAAATGAAGGGAATTCTCCCGAATGACACTGAATGACTTACGAATCAAATTGAATATAAGGAGCTGTGTTGAAAGGCAATTCTTCGGTTGCAGTGGTCACCACTCCAATAAGATAATCTCCTGGTCTATAACAGCTCCATGGATTTTTTTCTATCCTGATGTTCCAAATTCAGTGGGCATTTCATTCTAAGCTTCCCAGAAACTGGCTGGGACACCAACAGCATCAGGAACAGAAGCAGGAGTTCCATCATCCATAGGGCTGAATCAATCTCCTTCCCATTTCTAAACAAGAACAAGAAGAGTTAAAATGCAAAGCAATCTCACAAGACGGAAATGCCAATGGCTTTCCTGATTCAGACAGAGACAATCCAAGCTTCACCTGGAAAGGAAAGAACGATGCATTCAGGAGCACAGCCTTTGCCTGTCCCAAAAATTGTGCCACATAGATTGTTACCTGAGGCATATATCCTTTTCTGATGCAAGCTTTCTTTCATGTGGCTTCAGTCTGTTTACATCAAAGATAGTCACTGAAGAAGTAGCAGAAGAGGTCTCAAAGACCAAGATGGTGAAAATTACAGTGAGAGG
This sequence comes from Notechis scutatus, assembly GCF_049901735.1. Classification (NCBI taxonomy): domain Eukaryota; kingdom Metazoa; phylum Chordata; class Lepidosauria; order Squamata; family Elapidae; genus Notechis; species Notechis scutatus. The sequence goes on along the minus strand of NW_028263013.1, from coordinate 21,792 downwards.
TATCCTCTCCTCTGGGGATTGTGAACTTCTTCAGGGCTCCATGTGCAGAGAGGCATCTGGAGAAAAGCATGTTGGTGAAAAATCACAGATACATCCTTGGGAAACTATTCTCCAATGGTTGTGGTCTTTCCACTGAGGACATATCCAGAAAGTGATGCTGGAGGAACATAGTTCAACACCTAGGAAATTAACTTCTTCTACCTCAAAGGTGCTTTTTCAAAAAGCAACTGGATCAGAGGTGGTATTCAGCAGGTTCTGACCAGTTCTGGAGAACTGGTAGTGAAAATTTTGAGTAGTTCAGAGAACTGGCAAATATCACCTCTGACTGGTCCCGTCCCTGTCTATTCTCTGCCTCCCAAGTCCCAGCTAATTGGCTGGGTCTTCTTTTGTTGCCCTGCACAGGAGAAGGGAGTTGGAAAGCAGGTTAGTGGGGTGAGGTGGGAAGGGAGATTTTATACTATCCTTCCCCTGCCACGCCCACCAAGCCATGCCCACAGAACTGGTAGTAAAAAAATTTGAATCCCACCACTGAACTGGATTGTGTGTCTGATCACATTTGGCCAATAAAGAATTCACTCATTCATATAGAACATCAATGCAGCTTCCTAAGACAGTTATCTGATTGGAATATCTGCTGTTTTATTATAAACACTGAAATAGCTAGGGGGGTTCTATTGATCTCAATAGAATAGCTCCTTCAGTTTCTCAGTTGTTGGTGGAACACATGTGTTCTTGATGAAGAACACTGTGAGAAGCAGTGCAGAGGAATGGAAGAAAGTAGACATTATAGGACCATGATGGTGAACTTATGGCATGCATGCCACAGGTGGCACACAGAGCCATTTGTGCTGGCACTCAAGCGGCAAGCAAGCTTACCTCACTGTGCATATGCGCACTTCACAGCTGATTTTCAGCCCATTTGAGGCCTTTTTCAGCCTCCCAGTGGCTTGAGGAAGGCCTCTGCAGGCTTTGCAAGCTCAAAAATAGGCCTGTTTCATCACTTCCTGCATTTCCAGAAATACTGGATGTGATGAAACGGACCTATTTTTTGGCCTGCAAAGCCTGCAGAGGCCTTCCTCAAGCCCCTGGGAGGCCGAAAATCAGCTGTGAGGCACAGTGCAAGTCAGAGGGCATGGGAGGGTTGTGCACACATTGTCTTCTGGGTGCTGGTATGCGAGCACGCATACACAAGCGTGCACACAATTTTTGGCACAGGAGCCCAAAAAGGTTAGCCACCACTGTCATAGGAGATACATTTGTTGGAAATTCAGCTGGTTTCCCTGCCACATAATTGATTTAGGAAATGAAAGTATAGCCTATTGATCTATTAGAATCAATAAGACCTAAATGGAAAAAAGTAGACCCTAAAAAGCTACATGAACCAAAATTTTAGGCAGAACGATTTCAAAGTGTGTCAGAACTATTTGTAATCCTGCTGAGCCATTGCTGTGAAATGTGATTTTGCAAAGTACATAGTTTTGAAATATATTTGGACATAGAAGGACGAAACAGCGAGAATTAAGGAACTGTCTGTCAGTAAGAAAGAACAAGGTAGTCAGTTGTGAAATGTGTGCAGAAAAGTATAAAAAGAATGTCTTGGGATAAGTTCAGGGCCACTGGCCATAGTTATTCCTTGCTGGACTCAGCTATGTCACTGGACCTAATTGCAATGGGTTATTACTGTAAGTTGTGTTATGATGGTTCATGTAGCCTTTCAGGGCCTGCTTTTTTCACTTAGGCCTTATTGAGTCCAATAGCTCAACAGGCTATATTTTCATTTCCCACACTGAGTATAAAGTAGCTTGAATTGGTCTTGTTGAAGAAACATCCCAATTTGTCTGTTGATCTACTGTCTGTGCGGCATCACCAATGTTCTGTCAACCAATATTCAGCCGGAATCCATGGTCTACATCCAAAGCAGAGAACCAGGTTTCCTCTCTAGGAGCAATGAGTTTCCAAGACGTACATTAAATACTACATAACTGCACAAAACCAAGGAAGCAAGAACTATATAGATTCTTAGGAAGGTCTATTGAAGGCTAGTTGAGGTCAATACAATAGGAATTTCTCCCCTTCATTTATAGTGGACTAATTAAGATGAAGTCTCTTTCATTTTAAATACTCCCCAGTTTCATTCATCTGGGCAAACTTGCATTTAGAATTAGAAACAGAAATAGAAATAGAATTAGAAATAGAATCAGAATTAGAATTCTTTATTGGCCAAGTGTGATTGGACACAAAAGGAATTTGTCTTCGGTGCATAAGCTCTCAGTGTACATAAAAGTTATAAGTAATAAATCATTATCATAATAATCATAAAAATACATTTGCTGTTCTATCGCCAGAACAAAAGCAGACTCGAGACCAGAGTTGAAATCAGCTCTTTATTAACTGTTAGTAACTTCAACTAAAGTCGAGCCGCGGCAGCCCTTTTTATAGTGGCTGCTCGTGGCTCGCAACCAATGGCATTTATTTAAAACTCCCGCCGCTTAGGTGGCCAATCAGAACTGTTGTTATCTACCAATCGCTAGGCAGCAGTATCTGTCCAATAGGAATGCAGTATTACGAGTATGCAAAACAAGTACAACATTTGCTATAAATCATAAGATTTAAAATAGTTTTATTTTTGAGATAAGTGATCAGCTGATTCCTCCTCTATCACCTGATCCTTTTCATTTCTTCCCTTCCCTTCCTTTCCTATCTTCCCTACAATCTTGTCTCGTCTTTCTTATTCAGCAACTGATACAGTTTTCCTTTGTGTTTTGGTTATTTTCTTAGAGGGCTGAGCCTTTCTTTTGAATTGGTCTTGATAGCACTTTCATAAACTTTCTTTCTTAATGGAGTAATGGAAACTACTCTCTTGAGGAAGGGACGAGAGTCATATTTCTTCTGCTTGTAATTTTCAAAATTACAGTTATCTCTTGTTTCATCGCAGTGCCACATTTATTTATTTATTTATTTATTTATTTATTTGATTTGCCAATTGTTTACAAGATAATAAGTATAAGTGTATACATAGTTGTGAATACATGAAATGGGTACATATAAGAAAAATAAAAGAAGAATAAGAGAAACAATAGGACAGGGACGGTGGCACGTTGGTGCGCTTATGCACGCCCCTACAGACCTCTTAGGAAAGGGGTGAGGTCAATAGTAGACAGTCTAAGGTTAAAGTTTTTGGGGTTTGGGGAAGAAACTACAGAGTCGGGTAGAGTATTCCAGACATTGACCACTCTATTGCTGAAGTCGTATTTCCTGCAATCAAGTTTGGTGCGGTTTACTTTGAGTTTGTATCTATTGTGTGCTCTTGTGTTGTTATGGTTGAAGCTGAAGTATTCATTGACAGTTAGGACATTGCAATGTATGATTTTATATACCATACTTAGATCAGACCGAAGACGGCGTAATTCAAGGTTTTCTAGTTCTAGAATTTCAAGTCTGGTGGCATAAGGTATTCTACAACGAGTAGAGGAGTGGAGAACTCTTCTTGTGAAATATTTCTGGACTTTCTCAATTGTGCTAATATCAGATACGTAATGTGGGTTCCAGACTGATGAACTGTATTCGAGTATTGGTCTAGCAAATGTTTTGTATGCTCTGGTTAGTAGTGTGATATTACCAGAGAAAAAGCTACGTAGGATTAGGTTAACAACTCTTAATGCCTTTTTGGCTATGTAGTTGCAGTGGGCTCTAGCACTTAGATCATTAGAGGTGAGTATTCCAAGGTCCTTTACAGAGCTTGGGTCATCAACAAGATCTTGACTATTCAGCTTGTATTTTATTTTCTGATTTTTTTGCCAATATGTAAGACAGAGCATTTATTTGTTGAGATTTGAAGTTGCCATTTGTTTGACCATTCTGATACATAGTCAAGATCTTTTTGTAGGGTAGCAGTATTGTCTGTGGTATTGAACAGCTTTACATCATCAGCGAAAAGAACGCATTGCTCTTAATATGATCACAGAGGTCATTTATGTAGAGTATGAAGAGAGTTGGTCCTAGAACACTGCCTTGGGGGACACCACTATTGACAGGTACAGAATTTGATAGGACGCTCCCAATTTTGACCATTTGTTGTCTGTTTGCCAGGAATGCTTCTATCCAGTTATTCAGTTGTCCAGAGATACCATAGGATTTTATTTTTAGGAGTAGTTTGTCGTGTACCACTGAATCAAAGGCTTTACAGAAGTCTATGTAGATTGCGTCTATTGCTTTGCCCTGGTCGAGTTGTGTCGTCCATATGTTTTTGCAGTGTAAGAGTTGCAGATTACAGGATAGTTTTTTCTGAAACCAAATTGTTTATTGGAGAGTAGGTTGTTTGTCTCTAAGTGGAGGATGATGGATTGGTTAATAATTGATTCCATGACTTTACAGGTGACGCAGCATAAGGAGATTGGTCTGTAATTTTCAACTAGGCTTGGGTCTCCCTTTTTGAAGATGGGGATGACTGTGGCTTGTGACCATAGGTTAGGCAAGGAGCTGGTCCTGAAAGATTTTTCAAAGATTATGCTTAGAGGTTTGGCTATGGCAGTGGATAGCTTTTTTAAGTAGTAGGCACATATTCCATCCGGTCCAATAGATAGAGATGGTTTTAGATTGCGTAGTGCTTTTTCAACATTGTCTTCTGTAAAATCGATATGTATTAGATCATTGTTGTTATCTGTGGTACAGCTAGGAAATACTGGGTATGATCCATTGCTGTTTACAAATACTGAGCCGAAGAATGTGTTAAAGATGTTGGCTTTAATGGTGTCGTCGTTGCAGTCTTTACCATCAGGTCCTATCAAGGGTGGGATAGACCTTGAGTCTTTTAGTTTGTTGTTTACAAAATTGTAAAAAGCACGGGTGGAATTGGTGCTTAGAAGGTTTTCCTCTTGTTTAATGTGATAATTGATGCATTCGGTCTTTATCTGGTGGCATAAATTTTTGTATCGGCTTTTGAAATTGGCAACGTGACCAGATTTGTTTTTCCGCCAGAGTGATCTCTTTTTGGATTGAAGTTTCCTTATTGTTATGGGTAATCTGCTTTTTTGTTTTGTTTTGGGAGTTGTTGTTGGTACATATAGTTTGATGACTCTTTTGACTTCAAGTAAAAATATGTTGTAATGGTCTTCAACAGTATTGCATCCAGTGAATAGAGATTGCCAATCAAGGGATGAGAGATCGTTGTCTATAAGATCATAGTTGCCTTTTTTGAAGTTACAATTGGGGATTACATCATTGTGGTGATTTTTGTGTGGGCGTACGTTGAGACAAAAGTCAATCATATTGTGGTCACTGCTGGAAAAGGGTTCTTTAGTTTGTATTCCGTAAATTAAATTCAAACTATTGCAGAAGATGAGATCGAGGCAGTTGTTTAGTCTAGTGTTGTTGGTTACTAGTTGTTCCAGTCCCAGATTTGTAATAGCATTGTATAAGGTTGTGTGTATGATTTCAGTTGTACAATCATTTAGGGTCCAGTCAATATGAGGTAGATTGAAATCGCCAAGAAAGATAAAAGGGTATGGGCAGGATGCAGCCCATGTTAGTAATGTATTTAGCTTGTTTACATGTTCGATGTCATAATCAGGTGCTCTGTAACATAGTAAGAATCGAATTGTGATATTTAAGGATAGTTCACAGATGATGGTCTCAGGAAGAGCAAGCTCCTGGGTAACTTGGATATTTTTTAGATGTAAGGACTTTTTATAGAAGATAGCAACACCACCTCCTCTACGAATTTCACGATCTGATCGGTAAACATGATAGTCTCTTACTGTGGTAATGGAGTCAGGGAGAGATGCATTGAGCCATGTTTCACAGACAAATATAATGTCGAATTTAGCCATATTTAGTAGGAGGAAAAATTCAGGTATTTTATTCACGAGGCTTCTTGCATTGAGTAGTTTGCATTTAAGGCCAGCAGTAGTTGGAATTGAGGTAGTTAGGGGCGTGCATGCCTAGTCTTGGGTGATGGTGGATCGGTTGAGGTAGGGTTGTGGTTGAGGGTTAAAGCTGAGTTGCGGGTTGTGTGGCTTACTTTTGATACAGTCAGCATGGTAGTCAATGTACAGGTCCTTCTCTCCATTGTCTAGACGTTTTTTGAGTTCGGTGCGGAGTACACGGGAGCGGGCACGTTGCTGTATGGTTAGGTCAGGGCGACAACGGAGGTTCTTATGGTTGGTGTTGGTTTTGGCGAGTGAATTTATAGTGTAAATGAATACACCTGAGCTGATCCATCATCCAAGCTGAATAAACACCTTGGGTGAGGTTTTGGGCAGGGTGGATGGTATGTAGATGGATATTATCTCATCCTCTAGATGTTAGGCTTTTACTGAGCTTTGTCTGTGCTACAGAAGTTCATCTTCAAAGATGTTCTGCTAACAGTGACAAAGTAAGTAAGGAGAGAGTACAGGCATAGAAAGGATGGTCCTCTTAATCCTGCTATTTCTGATGCTCCTCTTCCTGCCCTGCACCACTTCCAGAATGTGGAAGACCCATTGCCCTTTAACTCTGGGGCAGGATGGGGAACAGCCATTGAGTCATGGCAAGCTAGGAGACCTTCTCATTAGTGGCATCATCTGTGGAATGAAGGCTCGTTTTCAACCAACTAATTTCCACAGGACTCCCTCTGCTATGGTTTATGGGTGAGCCTACAATGGTCTTGCACCTTATCTGATTGTTCCTGTATTGATAAGATTCGGGTTCTTCCCAATATTGAGATCTCTCTCTTCTATATGGGCCAATAAGTGCTGCATTTTCTCTTTGGAGGCACATCTGGAAATGTATTTCATGTGCTGCAGCTGATGTGGCTGTAAGCTGTAATACTGAATGACATGCTAGAGGGATGGAAAGTCTCTATATGACCAGATGAATGTGCTGAACAGGAATCCGGAGGAGAAGCAGAAGGAGAAACAGGAGAGTGGGGAGGAAGAGGAGAGAGGGAGGGAGAGGGGGAGAGGAGGGGAGGGGAGGGGAAGAAGGAGAAGGATCAGGAGAAGGATGAAACTGCTCCAATTATCTGACAGGAAACTGATGATGATTTCTTACATTGTAAAGAAGGGAAAAGATGAATGAATGAATGAATGAAGTGTTTAAATTCTGCTTCTCTTTATTCTTGTTTTTCATAAAAGAGTAAGTAGATGCCTTGGTAAGGCCACACTTAGAATACTGCATCCAGATTTGGTTGCCACAATGTAAAAAAGATGTTGAGACTCTAGAAAGAGTGCAGAGAAGAGCAACAAAGATGATTAGGGGACTAGAGGATAAAACATATAAAGAACAGTTGCTGGAATTGGGTATGTCTAGTTTAATGAAAAGAAGGACTAGGGGAGACATGATAGCAGTGTTCCAATATCTCAGGGGCTGCCACAAAGAAGAGGGAGTCAAGCTATTGTCCAAAGCACCTGAGGGAAGGACAAGAAGCAGTGGATGGAAACTAATCAAGGAGAGAAGCAACTTAGAACTAAGGAGAAATTTTCTAACAGTTAGAACAATTAATCAGTGGAACAACTTGCCTCCAGAAGTTGTGAATGTTCCAACATTGGAAGTTTTTAAAAAGATGTTGGATAACCATTTGTCTGAAGTGGTATAGGGTTTCCTGCCTAGGCAGGGGTTTGGACTAGATGACCTCCAAGGTCCCTTCCAACTCTGTTATTCTATTCTATTCTAGATGAGTCAAATGTGCAGAAATCCACAAAACAGAGAAGTCAGTAATATTAATTTGGAGGCTGAATTTCAGACCAGGTTCATATCTAGTTCATATATTCATTAAGGCTTACATTTTACAATCTTGGGGGGAAAGGGGGTATTTTAAATTCTAGAACAAAGAATCTTTGGGCTAGAAGGGACCACAGAGGTCTTCTAGTCCAACCCTCTTGTCAAGGCAGAAAACCTTATACCATCTTGGTCAAATGGTGTTATCAATTTTCCTGTGCTTGTCAATTTTAATCCATGTTTTTCATGGTTATTCTGTTTTAAAGTCATTAGTTGCTTTTTAATCTACATATGCAATTCAGAGATTGGCAGTTTGGAAATAAGACTCACTTTCAAAAGAAATCCTCATTCTAAAATAAGACCATTCCCCCACCTCTCAATGACAGTTGACAGATTTCCATATAGCTGTGAATTGTGCTCAGAGGAACGCGGTGGCTCAGTGGCTAAGATGCTGAGCTTGTCAATCAGAAAGGTTGGCAGTTCGGTGGTCGGAATCCCTAGCACCGTGTAATGGAGTGAGCTCCCATTCCTTGTCCCAGCTTCTGTCAACCTAGCAGTTCGAAAGCATGTAAAAAATGCAAGTAGAAAAATAGGGACCACTTTGGTGGGAAGGTAACAGCATTCCGTGTGCCTTCGCCATTTAATCATGCTGGCCACATGACCAGACAGCGCTGGCTCTTCAGCTTTGTAACAGAGATGAGCACTGCCCCCTAGAGTTGGAAACGACTAGCACGTATGTGCGAGGGGAACCTTTACCTTTACTTTTTATTGACGCTCAATTAATAGTTATTGATACATAGAAAAGTTTTATGGTGTTAAAGAAAAGAACAATGACATTTGTTTGATGTTCATGAGTTGCACACGCATTGATAGGAAAAGAGCTCCAACTTATTGGAAACTCCTGCCCTTCCTATTCGCTGTCCAAGAGATCAATCAGAATCCAAAGTTCTTACCCAACATCACTTTGGGCTACACAATCCAGGACAGCTATTTTGAGGCTCTGCTGGATCTGCTTTCAACTGGAAATGCCAATATTCCCAACTACAGCTGTGGAAGGCAGAAAAACATCCTGGCTCTTCTTGAAGGGGCCTCCACGGGCATCTCCATCCAGATTTCAGCCATGTTGGGTACCTACAAAATCCCTCAGGTGCTTGTGTGTATTGAATTGTATTCTAGATTTGAAATAGGAGTTATGTCATGCCCCTGTTGGAATCTGATTCCGAGAGGGAAGCCAAGTAGCTTACAGGGAGTGGGAGTGTGGCTCCGTTGGCTGTGGAAGAAACTGGAGAAGGGCACAGTCTGGGAGAGAGAGGTAAGGGAGAGGTAGAGCAAGGCAGAGGGAATTCAGAGGAAGACCCAGGCCCACCCCCACTTCATCCTAGGGCACACAGGGAGGAATGGAGAAAGGAGCAACGTGAGTTGCGTGCCTTATGGGGAGGAAAGGGCCTGATTCCCTTCATTAGCTGCAGTTGGGAACACAGTGTTTAAAAAGGAAAGCTATGCACAGCAACTTGTTGGAAGCAAATTGTGAGTTATCTGTTATTGTCCAGGCTTATCTGGGTTCCTGGCATCTTCCCAACTGTGTGTGTTTTGCTGGCCTTTCAAATCTGGAATTCCTTCTCCTTCCCTGTCAAGTTAATTACTGCAGCATGGTTTGTGTGGATTTTTATTTACAGTTTGTATGTACTTTGTTTTCAGACTGAATTTCCTCCACTTAAAGAGTGTTCTTGGGAGACTTTTTTCTCCAGCCGAAGGTAACTGGACATTGGGGGCAAAGTTGGAGGTATTAAAGAGACTCTTCTTATTTATGTGACTGTGTTGCCTTTATGCCACATCCTGGGTCATTACAAGTTAAATGTCCATGGTCTAACATCCCAGTGCAGGATGATAACCTGTGACAGGTAATTGTGGTCGTCTTCAAAGCATTCAGGGATTCTGAAGTATCATCCAGCCATTGTCGAGGTGGTAGAAACCCAAAACCCCCCCCCCCCCCCCCCCCCTTTTTTCTTTTTTTTTTTTATTAAAAAAAAAAAAAATCCCCCTTTTATCCCCCCCCCCCCCCCAAAAACCCCCCCCCCAAAAAAACTAAAAAAAAACCCACCACCCCACCCAACAAAAAAAAAATCCCCCCCCCCCCCCCCCAAAAGTATCATCCAGCCATTGTCGAGGTGGTAGAAACCCTGTCCACCACTGGCACAATGCCAGTCAGATAAGTCTCAAATATTAGTGGAGAAATGACCTCTAAAGTGAGAATCCTGCTTTAGGGCTTATGGGTTGGCAAAGTGACAAGGGAAGCCTACATCCAGTTTTGATCACCATATTATAAAAGAAATGTTGAAACTCTGGGAAGAATGCAGAAAAGAATAACAAAGATGACTAGGGGACTGAAGGCTAAAACATATGAATAATGGTTGTAGGAATTGGGTGTGTCTAGTCTAATGAAAAAGAAGGCCTAGAGGTGACATGATAATAGTCTTCCAATATCCCAACAAAAAAATGAAATCACTCTGTTTGTCAAAGTACCAGAAGTCAAGACAAGAAGCAATGGTTGGAAACTAATCAGGGAGAGAAGCAACCTAGAACTAATGAGAAATTTTATAAGAGTGAGAACAATTAATCAGCAGAACGGCTTGTCTCCAGAAGTTGTGGGTGCTTCATCACTGGGGCTTTTAAGAAGAGACAGGGCAGCCACTTGTCTGGAATGAAAAAGGGTCTCCTGCTTGAGCAGAGGGTTGGACTAGAAGACCTTCAAGGTCCCTTCCAAATCTGTTATTTCTATAACTGCATAGATTGGATAGCGAGGTGGAAATGATGCAACATGCTGAGGTTTGAGCAAATATAATAGTCAACCTCTCACATATAAAATAATAATAGTTTAAGTATTTACTTAAATGTTTTAAAAGTAATATGATTATAATGAAATGTATGGATAATAATGTCTTTAAAAATGCACAGCCATCTGAGTTTGAATGAGTTTTGCACCGTAGGATTCTCAAGGATTTTAAAAAATGGGCAACATATTTTCTCTTTTTTCCACTCTTCTTTTGTCTCCTTCCCTTCTTCTCCACCTCTTCCTTTCACTATTCTTCTTTCATCTGTTTCAGTTTCTCCCCTTTCTGCAAAGCTCCCATTTTTACAATTTTTCCATGGACGGAGAGTATTTAGATGAGAACAGCAAGGTGACGACTGAACTCAACATCCTAAACTCCGTGATATTTCCAAATAAGTCCATAAGAAGAAGGAAATTTGGGAGTCTGAAAAGAGAAGGATCTCTAGACTTCAAGCTTTTCATTGACCAAGATGGTACTACCTTTCTCAACTCGCTAAACAAGGTTCTTCTAACTGCCTAACTTAAGTCTATCCTATTTATGGATTATGGGACATTAGGAAGGCTGCTTTTTACAGAAGCAGCAGAAAACCAAAGTCATTAGACACACTTCTGCCATGACAAGGTGCAAATATAGAAGTCTGTTTAGTATTAAACCAAACTGGCACTTACAAACCACTATCAGATCATCCATAGCTCAGTCCATTAATGGTATAATTCCATGAGAAATCTTGAAGAAGGAATGACTAGAGTGAGGATAGCCAGAAAAATAATAAAGAGTTGTGTCAGTCACTAGAACAGATGATTCAGCAAAGATGATTGGGAGATTGGAGGATAAAACATACGAAGAATGGTTGCAGGAATTAGGCATGTCTAGTTTAATGAAAAGAAAGTCTAGGGGTGATATGATGGCAGTGTTCCAATATTTAAGGGGCTGCCACAAAGAAGAGGGAGTCAAGCTATTCTCCAAAGCACCAGAAGGCAGGACAAGAAACAATGGGTGGAAACTAATCAAGGAGAGAAACAACTTAGAACTAAGGAGAAATTTCCTGTTAGAAAAATTAATCAGTGAAACAACTTGTCTCCAGAATGCTCCAACCAATTCTGGTATTCAATTTTTTTTACTACCAGTTCTTGGGCATGGCTTGGTGGGCATGGCATGGCCTGGTGGGTGTGGTGTGGCTTGGTGGGCATGGCAGGGGAAGGATATTCTGCAAAATCTCCATTTTCACCCCACTCCAGGGTAAGGATCCTGTAAAATCCCCATTCCCTCCCCACCCCACTAACCTGCTTTCCAGCTCCATTCTCCTGAGCAGGGCAACAAAAGAAGACCCCCCTGATCAGCTGGGACTCAGGAGGCAGAGAATAGATGGGGGCGGGGCCAGTCAGAGGTGGTATTTACTGGTTCTCTGAACTACTCAAAATTTCCGTTACTGGTTCTCCAGAACCGATCAGAACTGGCTGAATACCACCTCTGGCTCCAACACTTGAACATTTTAAAAAAAGAGATTGGACAACAATTTGTTTGAAACTGAACAGGGTTTTCTGCTTGAACACAGGGTTAGACTATAAGTTCTTCAAGGTCCATTTCAACTCTGTTATTCTGTTAACAGGATACTGGTTTGAAGTTCCAAATTCAGCCCACAACTGAAGAATGACTTTATTCTCCTAATTATTCTCATGTCCACAAGTAAATGAGATTTGCCACATTTCCTGATTTCTCCTTCTTTTTTTCTATTCAGTCACTGCCAGCTTCCCAGTGTGTGGAGAGCTGCCATCCAGGGTTTGTCAAGGTGCCTCAGGAAGGAGAACCTCTTTGCTGCTATGACTGCCTTCCTTGTGAAGAAGGGACCATCTCTACTTGGGAAGGTGGGTGACGCTGAAGAAAAAGGGAGGCATTGGAGAGGATGCATCAGTGTATGTTTTATTGTGCATGCATGCATTTGTGTGAAAATTGGGACTTTGGGGAAAAATAGCAGCATCCTTGGGTTTGTGCAGTTTTTGCCAGAATGACAATATTCATGGTGTGACACGAATCCATAAGTTTCATTTTATGTGTCATTGCTCACTGTCACTGTCACCCCTGTTGAGGTAATTCCCTGTTAGGAGAATGAGCGCATACAGGGAGACGTATTTGAGAGTAGTGTTTGAATAATACACACACAGCACACAGATACACTGTACAGTAAATGTAGGTTTTTACTTCCAGAAAGGTTTAAGTAAAGTTCAAATACAGTCCAAAATCATTCACAGGTAAGATCAGTCAGTTTTCAGTCCAGGGATAATCCAATATCAAAGTCCAGTGTCAAAAACAGTTCAATATCAGACTTACATCAAATCCAAGAATAACGGTCAATACAGGAATGGCAAAACTCTCCAACAGAAGGAAAAAGAAACTCACGGAGACTTCACTCTCTTCTGAGACTAAGACTAAGACAATCCAGGTTTCTGGCTCCATCTTATGGCCGTTTGAGAAAACACACCCAACTACAGTTTTGCATTTTCTTAAAGATACAGTATTAAAATGTCTATCCTGGTTTATATATTGTCCAACCCAAATAGCTGTTAGGTGACTTACATTCCTAACAACCCCGCTTTTATCGGTCTGATCCTATGGCTACCAGTGCTAGGGCCATTTGTGACATTCTCCTAGGAGCCCACAAAAGCAAACTAGCATATTGCCCACAAAAGGTGGTTTTAAAATTGGTTTTCCTACCGGTTCGGTGTTTGCAAGTCACCTTCTGCTGCAAGCACTGTGTGTAAAACAGCTGGCGTGTGGTAATTGGTTGTGCCACACGAAGCAGCTGAGGTTGAAAAGCAGGAAATAAAGATCAGTATAGAGCCGGGGCTGGTGGGAGGGCCCAGCAGCTGATCATCGGAGCAAACCGGTTCACTCAGATAATCCTTGGAGCTACCAGTTCAGCTGAACTGGGCCAAACCAGTAGAATACCACCACTGGTTTTCATAGTGAAAATTTCAGGGACCCACTAATTGTGTTCATTGAATCAGTACTACACATTCCTCTTTTAATTTTGGCCTATAATTCCTACAAAAGAAGTTTAAGGTGCAGAAATAGATGGCAATCATGAATCAAAGTCTCTTTATTAAGAACATATCAAATTGGCAAGGTCTGAGTGGAGTTCCAGCTCTGATCTAACCCTGGAATACACCCAGTAAAAGCAAAAGTTTGAAACTTCCCCTCATAGTCACATTCTCCGGTCAGCTCATAATCCATTAGTCTGGTGACTCCAAACTCCACCTTCAGCCATCTGCAGGCACCTTCTCAGTTCCCATGGGAAAGAATGCCAGCTAGCCACAACATTCCCCCTTATCTCTATGACCCTCCCTTTTTACTGCTAGAATGTGATGAGCCTGAAGCATCGTTAAATCCCTTTACAGAATACCTAAAAGGAGTTAAGAAGAAGAATAGGAAATGGCTAAATAAAACATGGCTACAGGTATGTCAGCTTCAGGGTTGACACCTGTGATATAGGGTGAGGTTGGTACCCATTTCTCTAAATTCTTTCCATGCTTCATCATTCGTATAAAATCTCCCCTTCAAACACATACACGTGAATGAGTTCTTGTTCAAAATGGGAATTTGAATACTAAAAACTTGGGAAAAGGTTAAAAAAAATTACATGAAGATACCAAAGTGGGTCTCACCAATGGAAGTGATATTACACCCAAATATGAGGGATATAAGGAAAATGGTCAGATATGAAGAATTATTAGATAATCAGGAGAATTTAAAAATGATTGATAAATTAAAAGAACAAGATATAATTATCTTGGTCATACTTACAAATTCAGACAAAATTTAGGAAAGAGTTAGAAGAACAAGGGATATAAAAGGACCTATAACAACTGGATCAAATTTTGACAGGCAAGGAGATAAAATTTATAACAAGAATGTATAACTACTTGTTGGAAGTGGAATTAGAAGAGGAAATAGTAAAAGGATCAATGATTGCCTGGGCAAAAAATGTAGGCATAATATACATTTAGAGGTTTGGGAAAAAATGTGGACTGATAACTGTAAATTGACATTGTCAACAGCATTTAAGGAAAATCAATATAAAGTGGCACCTAGCCCCAACAAGACTGGCCAAAATGTGTCCAAACACAAAAGCAGAATGTTGGAAGTGTAAATATAAAGAAGGAATGTTCTTCCATATGTGGTGGCAGTGTCCAGAGGTTAAAAAATATTGGATGAGGGTACAAAGAAGGTTATTAGAAATTACAGATCACAAATTAGAACTCGAACCGGAAATATTTTTATTAGGAATAATTAAGGGAAAATTGAGCAAGGTCATCTGATACATCATTATAACTATCATAACTGCGGTGAGAATAGCCTTCGCACAGGGATGGAAGAAAGAAAAGATACCATCTGAAGAAGACTTGACACAAAAAATAATGGATTGTGCAGAACTGGATAAATTACAATGGAATTAAGAGGCAAAGATGACTTGGACTGTTATGCGGTTTGGCATAGGTGGTACAAAATGGGTGGAGGATAGAAATAAGAGCTGAAGTTTATGTATAAAAGGAGATGTATGTATTAATAACAACACGAACACTGTTAATGTGAATAGAGATTTGTATTTTTGTTTTTAAACAATAATTTTTTTTAAATGGGAATTTGACCACATAGAAATGAAAAAGCTGTACCAGAGACATTATTCTTTTCCCTCTCAGATGCAGAAAAATGCCTGAAATGTCCAGAAGATCAATATCCGAACATGGCCAAAATTCAATGTATTCCTAAGAAGGTAACTTTCCTCTCCTACCAAGAATCTTTGGGGTGCATCCTAGTCTCTTTTATCCTATATTTCTCCATCACTACTGCTCTGGTGTTAGGAATCTTCATTAAACATCGAGAAACTCCCATTGTCAAAGCTAACAACCAGGACCTCTCCTACATTCTCCTGGTCTCCCTTCTTCGTTCCTTTTTGACTTCCTTTCTCTTCATTGGTCAGCCAAGAACATCCACCTGCCTTCTCCATCAAACAACATTCAGCATTGTTTTCTCACTTGCTGTCTCTTTTGTCTTGGCCAAAACTATTGCAGTGGTGCTGGTCTTCCTGGTCACAAAGCCAGGACACACCATGAGGAGATGGCTGGGAAAAGCTTTGATCAACTCCATTGTTTTTGCTTGTTCTAGTGTTCAGATTGCCATTTCTGCCTTTTGGTTGGGAATCTCTCCCCCTTTTCCAGTTTCAGACATGCATTCCCAACCTGGAGAGATTGTCCTGCAGTGCAATGAAGGGTCTATTGTCATGTTTTATAGAACCCTCAGCTTCCTGGGCTTTCTGGCTGCCATCTGCTTCACAGTAGCTTTCCTGGCCATGAATCTTCCTGGGGCCTTCAATGAAGCCAAGCTGATCACCTTCAGCATGTTGGTCTTCTGCAGTGTCTGGGTTTCTTTTGTGCCCACCTATCTGTGCACCAAAGGAAAATTCATGATAGCCGTGCAGATCTTCTCCATCTTGGCCTCCACTGCTGGGCTGCTGAGTTGTATCTTCATCCCCAAATGTTACATTATTATCCTGAGACCACATCTCAACACAAAAGAACAATTTAAAATAAAATTAAATTAAAATAACAAATTAAAATAAAAAACAAATTAAAATAAAATAAAAATGTAGTCTTATGGGGGGTTTTATTTTAAGATGATAATTTCATTTGGTTTAGGAATGGTGATCAATCAGAGCAGAAAATGAATAATTTATTTCGAAAATAATTTTCCATGAAAGGAGACCTCAAAATATTTTATTTTATTCTTGCTCTGGGATTCTCATTCTCAGGAATTTTGCTTACTTTTCTTGTTTTGCTTAATCTTTTCCTTGTCCTTTACTTACAATTCCATAATTTGTTTTTTTAGAGATTCAGGACACAGCCAGACATAAACACTTGGTGACTGTAATCAGTTTGAATCCTGCATAGACTTTATTTATATGAGCCACAGTGGTTAGAATGCAGTATTGCAGGCTACTTTTGCTGACTGCCAGCTGCCTGCAATTTGGCAGTTCAAATCTCACCAGGCTCAAGGTTGACTCAGCCTTTCATCCTTCCGAGGTGGGTAAAATGAGGATCCAGATTGTTGGGGGCAATATGCTGACTCTGTAAACCACTTAGAAAGGGCTGTAAAGCACCGTGAAGCGGTATATAAGTCTAAGTGCTAAGTGCTATTGCTATATCAGTTGTGTTAAACAAGAAATATAAAATTGTGAGATGTGAAGACCCGAATTATTTAATACTCATAATACGGAGACAGGTCTGGTTCACAATTCAAAGGTTTATTAAAGAAAATAAGCATTTGCAAATGGGTCTTCAAGTCTCTTCCAAAGTGGATTGGGTACAAGAAGAGCAAGCTTTAATGGTCAAACAATACATTTTATACACTCTACACAATGCACGCCATGTCTAAGAAGCCCTCCCCACTCCCCTTATTATCTCTAAGTCATACTATAAGGTAAAGGGTTGTCATGCCCCTGGTGGAGACTGACTCTGAGGAAGAGGAGGAACAGACAATAGGGAGTGGGAGTGTGGCTCCAGAGGTGGTGGAGGAGGCTGGGGAAGGGCAGAGGCTGGCTGAGCAGTCAGAGGAGGATCCAGGCCCATCCCCTATCCATCCTAGGTCATGCAGGGAGGAGAGGATCAGGGAAAAGTGAGGTCAACTCAAGAGAAGATTACCATGATCCTCCTCGTGGCTTGCAGCTGGGAGCTATGTATATAAGTTTGTAACTGCGTAGTCAGAATTGCTGGAGTCAAAGTTTAGTGTTTTGTTTGAAAAAGGTTTATCTTTGCTGGCATTCTTCCCATGGACTCTCCTCGGTTATTTTCCTGGAATGTATGATTAATTATCTTGGCTTGCTTCGGAACTCTCGTCAGTGCAGTTTGTTTTGGTTTTCTTTTTGCCTCATTATTTACTTTTGTGACTTTAAACTGTGCCTAATAAAACAGTGAATTTAAATTGAAGGCATTACCGGACTTTAATGTATGTTTGGGGTTATTTTGAGAGACTACGGGTCATCACAAGGGTTGGCTTGACCATTTCGTCCTAGGCACCGGATATCTTATCTTGTTTACTTGTAGCTTCGCCTTGGGCAGACGTCCCTATCTTATGTGCCTGTTTTATTGCCAGTGGCCTTGCCTGGGCAGATGTTCCTGTTTTCTAAGAAGCCTGCAACTATCCAGCATGTTTTGTTTAATTGAACATACCTTGTGGTTAGGATACAGCAACAAAGATAACACAGCTTAATAATGCACTTGATATTTCTAATTCTATTATAAAAGACTAACTTAATATTTATTTCCTTCACAATGAATAAAATGAATATGGTTTCTATTGTGCTTGATGTTTATAGATTTACCTTGCTGTTTCCCTCTCAAGTCCTGATGAATGTATCTTTTCTTTTATGTATTCTGAGAGTATTTACACCAAGACAAATTCCTTGTGTGTCCAATCACACTTGGCCAATAAAGTATTCTATCTTCTTTCTATCCCATCCAGACTCAATTACTTATTTATTATGTGTGCCTAGATCGTGAGAGCCTGGCAACCATCAAGGTCATCACTGTAGGTGCTTAAGAAAAAGATGGACTGTTCCCATAAAAAAATGACATCTTATAATTGGTCAATATGATCATCCAGGGTTGGGGAGAAGGGGAAGCTGTTGTTTAACTAAGCAAGCATTTGCCTGGATAAACCAGAGCTGCTTTTGATTCTTCAGTGCCAAAATGATGCATCCAATAAAATATTACTTTTGGGAATTCAAAGCTCCCAAGTGAATTTCCTTAATTGGATTTCACTAGTCAGACAGTTGGAGATGATTTCATGTTATAAAATAGCTTACTGAATATCAGTAGACATGCTTGATTTGAACTTGGATCCCAAGTGTCAATCTTTACTTCTGTGCAGCAATACTGGGGCCCAGTTTCTTCTCTAGTGACCATCCAGCAATAGAGCTTGGTATCATCAGTGGTATCATCATCATATAGTGGTACCAAAGGATGGGGGGGGTGACCTTGCCCAGTGGTCTCTGTTAATGTTGAAAAGCAAAGAAGAGAAGATACCATCCAGAAGGACATTAGAAGTTGTTAAGCAGGAGGCTTAGGCCTGGCCTGCCATGAACAAAGAGGCAGAGTCCAAAGTGGGTTCTGCCATAAAGCTGGAAAAACCCTAAATGCTTTCTTCTTTGCACTTTACTTGGTTACACAGGAAGGAAATACAGCTGTTTGCACAAAAGTGGTTAAAAAACAGAAGTTGCTATAGTGTTATTGCTCAACAAGCACATTTAGAAAGAAGTATATTTTGCAAGAGAATAGAATAGAAGTAAAGTAGCACAGAACAGAACAGAACAGAACAGAACAGAATAAATAGAATGCTAAGGAACATAAATCTATCTCAGCTTCTACTTCTGTCCTACTACTGCAGCGCCATTGAGAGTGTCCTGACATACAGCATTCTTGCATTGTATGGGAGCAGCTCTGTAGTGGACAAAAAAGCTCTACAGAGAATCATTAAAACTGCCCAGAATATCATTGGGCTCCAGCTACCAGCCCTGGACAACATCTTCACATCTCGCTGTTTGAGGAAGTCACACAACATTCTCAGAGACTCTTCCCATCCTTCTTACAATCTTTGTGAACTGTTGCCTTCTGGCAAAAGATGTAGAACAATTAAAACTCGGACCACACATTTTTGAAACAGTTTTTATCCCAGAGCTATAATTGCACTTAACAATGAACTTAAGGACCACCATCAGTGAGCTGTTGGACAGTATTACTTGGTCTGTTGTGTGGATGCTTTTGTGTTTTAAGGGGTGGGGAATTTTGGTGGCTGGGGGTGTGTTTGGGGATTGTCATGTGTGTGTGCATGTTGGGTCTGATCTCTGGGTATTATGTGAATTTTGTTGTATGTGTATACTGTGTGTATATATGTACAATGACAATAAAATGACAATAAAATGTTTAATTACTTAATTAATTTTAATTAATTTTAATTAGAGTAGAGTAGAATAGAATAGAATAGAATAGAATAGAATAGAATAGAATAGAATAGAATAGAATAGAATAGAATAGAATAGAATAGAATAGAATAGAATAGAATAGAACAGAATTCTTTATTGGCCAAGTATAAAGACAAATAATTTGTCCCTGGAGCATAAACTCTCAGATATTGCACCCTATTTGTGGTTTCCTGTCATGCCCCCATTGAGTTACGGACAGGTACATGTTATAACAATTCATTTATTCTGTTTCATTCAGCCATTTCAATGAGAGAATCCTGATCATCATAATCCTGATCAACAAAGACTTTCACCTGGGGGTTGAACTCTCATCTGTCAACTCATAAAATATTTCTATGGTCTTTTTAGAGTTGCCAACAGAAAGGGAGGGGGAACAGTGCAGCTGCTTGCAAACCAAAGCTGTATTCTATAAATGTTTTCAAAGATAGTAACTAGATGACTGAAGTTTTTGCGGTGCAAAATTCTAACTGGAGAGCATGATTGATGACCCTTGGCTATGGATGTGTCCCATTGGAGAATATGAATTACGATACACCCAGCAGGAGGGGGAAAACCAGGGTCAAGGGTGACAATGAATTATGTGTCTCAGAGTCAGCTACACCCAGGCAGTGCCAGCAGGTTAACTCCCAATACATCCTTTTTAAGTTTTGGAAGTTTGGCTCAAGACTCATAATTTAAATGGAGGTAACTGCCAGAGCTCTGACATCCTCCTCCAATATTCATTTCCTAACGTACCCTAACCCTAGTAGAAAGGGCCAGAACTACTGCAAAACTGTGCTCCCAGAGGCAAATCTGTGTTTTTTTCATTAACATATTATTCTTCAGCCCTCCCTCTGAACATGGAGACCTAGAAGAACTCAAGGGTCCCCAGAGGAAACATTTAATTATCACCATCCCTGTCTTTGGGACAACTTCTGCTACTTCTCCAGTCATTTGTTTTCATGTAAAAATCAGACTAAAGCAACATGGAAGAGCTCTTGCAACAGCCTCTAGTCATCCTGAGTGTTATGCACAACATTCAGGACAGGCAAAGGCTGACCTGTATATTGTACCTTTCTCTCCTTTCCATGTGAAACTTGGTTTACCTCTGTCTGAATCAGAAAAATCATTTGCTTTTCCATTTTGTGAATGTTCTTTGAATTCTTTGAAGCCTTTTTGTGGTTTAAAAAGAGAAGTGACTGATTCAGCCAAAAGAGGAATGAATCTCCTGCCAGTGCTTCTGGTGCTTGGGCTAACCCAAAGAAATGTTGGGAGGCTCACAGTCAAATGCCCCCTGATTTTGAAGCAGCAGGACAGAGGAAAGCCCTGGAACTATTATGGGGCAGGAGATCATATCATCACTGTGTTTGAAACTGCAACAAATCCTTCTCTTGAGCTGTTACAATTTAATGGGGCTAGGTATATTTCTTCTGCGTAAGTCATTCAGTGTGATGGAGTTGCATTTGCATTTTTAATATTCTTCTTTCTTTTTCTTCCACTTATTTGTAAATTGTAGGATATGTGTATATTGGTGAATTATTTTAATTTATGGGGCTCACTTCTTTTGCCTTATCTTGTACAAAACTCAAATGTAAGGATGGGGCAGAAGGAAACCTAAAGGAACCTGAGAAAGACAAACACAGAATTCAGAGGATCTCCTAAAATATGAGTTCATCCTGTTCATACTGATTTTTATTTCATGCAGTTATTGAAAAGTTTATAGGTGTGTTGATTGCCTGTCCTTATAGAATAAGAATGACTTATTTTTAGAATTGCTTAGGTGGCTCACTTATTCATCCATGTTCTTGCTTTTATTTATTTGTTTGTTTGTTTGTTTATTTGATTTGTCAATCGCTTACAAGATAATAGGTATAAGTATATACATAGTTATGAATACATGAAATGGATACATATAAGAAAAATAAAAGAAACAATAGGACAGGGATGGTAGGCACATTGGTGCGCTTATGCACGCCCCCTGCAGACCTCTTAGGAAAGGGGTGAGGTCAATAGTAGACAGTCTAAGGTTAAAGTTTTTGGGGTTTGGGGAAGAAACCACAGAGTCAGGTAGAGTATTCCAGACATTGACCACTCTGTTGATGAAGTCGTATTTCCTGCAATCAAGTTTGGTGCGGTTAACCTTGAGTTTGTATCTATTGTGTGCTCTTGTGTTGTTATGGTTGAAGCTGAAGTATTCATTGACAGGTAGGACATTGCAATGTATGATTTTATATACTATACCTAGATCAGACT
>NW_028263012.1:0-40578 GCF_049901735.1 Notechis scutatus | reverse complement strand
TCCACAGATGAGCTTTATGGGGATGCTGACTTCATTTTCCAGCAGGACTTGGCCCCTGTCCACACTGCCAAAAGCACCAAAACCTGGTTCAATGACTGTGGGATTACTCTGCTTGATTGGCCAGCAAACTCACCTGACCTGAACCCCATAGAGAATCTATGGGGCATTGCCAAGAGAAAGATGAGAGACATGAGACCAAATAATGCAGAAGAGCTGAAGGCCGCTATTGAAGCATCCTGGTGTTCCATAACACCTCATCAGTGCCACAGGCTGATAGCTTCCATGCCACGCCACATTGAGGCAGTAATCGCTGCAAAAGGGGCCCAAACCAAGTACTGAGTACATATGCATGCTTATATTTTTCAGAGGTCCGATATTGTTCTATGTAAAATCCTTGTTTTATTGATTGCATGTAATATTCTTATTTTCTATCCAAAATTAACAAATTGTCCTGAACGAGAATCCAGAGCTAACACGCCCACTTTTATTCCCTGAGGGGCATGTCAGTCTCTCATCTCAGTCCCTGATTTGTCCTTTCCTTCTGTGTTGCATCTCACGCCTATGCCTGCATCTTTGCCTCGCATCAAACCAACATTCCTCAGTTTGATCCTCAGCCAGATGCTCCACTACGCACTCCTGATTATCTGCCGACACCTGAGGCACAACCAGGGAGGAAGGTCCTGGGGAGGAAGGCAATTCCAAATCCTCCAGCAAAGCAGGCTCAAACCTCAGAGCCAAATCCTCCTCTTCCTCATGGCTCAAGTCTGTGTCCTCCAGCAAAGCAGGCTCAAACCTCAAGGCCAAATCCTCCTCTTCCTCATTGCTCAAGTCTGTGTCTTCTAACAGAGCAGGCTCAAACCTCCGAGTCACAACACTATCCCTCACTGCAGGGCCCTTCCCCTGAGTCTGATGATCCGGATGCGGATTCAATGGAAACTGTTCATGGAATCTCCGGATAAGGTCCGGGCGTAAACCGTGGAATTATCCACCCAGGAAAGAGCCTCCGGTCCATCCCCTAGCCTTTCGACGAAGTATTGAAATCGTCCTTTCAGCCAGCGAGAATCCCGAATGCTGACCACCGTGTCGTCAGCAGCGGGATCATCGCCGGGTACAGATGTGTTGCAGCATATCCTGTTTCCAAATCAGGACACAAGACCACGAAAGGTTGGAGAATACAGGTTTTTTATTTGTGCACAAAGGTTCAGAGCATTAGCATGGCAAATTCTGAACACACATCTCTTCCTGAAACATTTCCTTTATACCTAAAATGACATCATCTAGAATCTGGGCGTTATTCTTAACACTATTCACCAAATAAGGACGGTTATACATATTTCTGTTACATGTTTCTACATACGGATTATAATAGAGGAGATAAAAAGTTCAGTTAAAAGTTCATTTCAGAGTACAGGTCAAAGTACATATTCAAAGTTTCCAGTTATCTTACACCATTTGGTTATTTTCCATTCTTCACTCTTGTTTGCAGCTATGTGGTTAGCTTTAGTTCCTCAGTACAGTTAGAATATGGGAAGTTACAAATATTCCTTTTGACTCGCTACAGGAAGCATGCAGGTATTTCTTAATATGGCTTGCTTATAGTAACAGAATAATGTTTTAGATATGTTTATATGAAAGATATGAAAGTTTATATTTCATCCCTGTTCAGCTCCCTCTTCATTCCCCCCTTTGAAACTTCACCTTAATTGACAGATTACCGTGTAGTTTCACACAGCGGGGCAAATTCCTCATAGGTATTTATCTGACCTTCCACCCAAAGAGCCATAGCTTTCTCAGTAGACTGTTTGTCCACGAACAAAGAAAGACTATTAGAGATTGCCCTTACAAAGATAGGGAGAATACATGGTAAGATTATACACCCAGCAGCAATTATGACCACAAGCACAACAATAGCCTGAAGGCCAGGTAATTTAGGGAACCAGTTTCCAAACATTTCACCAAGATTGAACCCATTCCATTTCTGTACAGGTACATGGGCAAGATTCTCTATACGTCTGGCCTGTTGCTCAATGATTTCACCGACATCATCGAACTCTAGGCAACAATTAGAGAAATTAAACTTCCCACACAGCCCTCCTTCAGCTGCCAACAGATAGTCCAGGGCCAGGCGGTTTTGATATATTGCATCTCTGAATTTCTTTTGTTGGACAGCTAGGGTACGCAAAGATTGAGCTGTCTCATTGGCAATTAGCTCCACAATTGCCTGGAGCCGAATGATGCGATTAAGCATGTAAATCGGGGTACGATACCCCCAGGATCCGTTGGCTGCCCACAAAGCAGGTGAATAATATTGCGCAATCCTAGAGGGCGGCCACTCATACTCCGCCCACTCCCCTATTTTGTAATCTGCCTGCAACCTCCTACTCTGCCATTGATCAGCATTCAGCACCTGAGGTATTTTTAAAGGCAGCATGAAAAAGGAAGGGTTAATAATCCCTAAGGTGCACGCTCCCCTCCAATGAGGAGGGAGAGAGCTATAGGCCACATCTCCACAAATCCAATGAACCCCCAGTGGGGCGTCAGTCATACTCTGCAAAGTAAAATTGGCCCAGAAGTGGTGTGTTCTATTAGGCCAATAATTCCAAGAATTCGATGACTGATTCCATTCATGGACCTCCAAACATTCAGTTTCTCCTACCATAGGCCCTGCTCCTTGTGTATTAGCCAGGCACCACTTTGCAACGATGGGATTGGTTAATTCCCACCTGGAGAGTGGCTGATGTAGTGGCATAGCTGATAAATTGTAAGCGACGGAATAATCCCATTCCTGTGCTGCCCAGGGCCATTGGTCCCCTATTTTGGTTTCACCGCACATATAACAGTTAGTAACATTAAATGTATGGGCTATAGTAGAGGCCAATTCAAGGAAGAGATTCCATGCCTCATGTGAAGGTTGAAATTCTATGTCCACCTCTTGCCAAAACTCAGAAAAATACTTAAAGTGGGCATTGGATGCAAGCTTTCTAGTTTCTATAGATAAGTGGACTATGCCCCCAGGGTCAGTGTCCCTGGCATATTTTTTGCAAGTTTGTCCTTAATGGTTCTATTAGTACGCTCTACCCTGCCACCCTGCAATGAGGTTTCCAATTGATACCCAATACCTTAGCTAATTGTTGAGTTGCCCTGTGAATGAACTCAGGGCCATTATCAGAGGAAATTCGTGAGGGTAGCCCATACCTCGGGATTATAATGTGTAGTAATGCCCGTGCAACCTCACTAGCCTTTTTGGTACGGGTTGGTATGCACTCGGGCCACCCAGTATATGTGCACACAATAACCAATAGCGCCCTGTAGGGGCCACAGCGAGGCATATCAGTGAAATCAACCATTAAAGAATTGAATGGGTAGCAGCCTCTAGGCTGGTGGCCCGGGAGTGGTTGCGGACCTTGTCTGGGATTACAAACTTCACACCGGGCACATACATTGGCTGCTATACTATTTAGTCTGTTGATATATAATTCCCTTTTCAGTGCTTTTGTTAGAGCCATCTTTCCTAAGTGTAGCTGGTGGTGCACCTGGCGTACAATATCCCAGGCCATATGTGCAGGCACAAAACCCCTATTATCAGGTAGGATCCACCAATCCCCTTCTGGATGTGCCTCAAGTGCCTCAATCTGGGCCCTATCATCCTTTGAATAATGGGGCTGGTGGCGATCAGCCGGTTCCCAAACGGCAAGATTCTGTTCAAAGGAGGGGAGCACCCGTTGGGCAGCTTCACGTGCTACCTTATCTGCTTTTTCATTCCCCCGTTGGATGTCCGTGGCCACCTTACAGTGTCCCCGACAATGCATAACTGCAACTTTCTGCGGGGCCCAGACACTCTCTAGAAGGTGAAGTATCTGGGGGCCATACTTAATATCTCTGCCCCCTGCAGTGATAAGTCCTCTTTCTTTATACAGAGCCCCATGGTCCTGAACCATGAGAAAAGCATACTTAGAGTCTGTATAAATGTTAACAGCCAGCCCTTCGGCCATCTCTAAAGCCCTTGTTAGTGCGTGTAATTCTGCCAACTGTGCACTCGTGCCTGAGGGAAGGGTTTCTGCCTCCCAAATCTCATCTAGAGTGACCACTGCATACCCTGCTTTTCTGACACCCTCCTATAGGTAGCTGGTGCCATCAGTGAATAAGGTGTAATCAGGAGTAGGGAGGGGTACATCTGACATGTCTGGGCGACTATTCTCATGTATTGGTATTGTGAAAAAGGCATCTTTCAGATCTATAACTGAGAACCATGTGGCAGCCTGGGGAATAAGGCCCAGTATAACATATGGATTTGGGACCACCGGGTGAATGATTACTGTACTGATGTTGACCACCCTTAAATCCTGCGCCGTCTAAAGCGGCCTTCCCCCTTTAGGATGGGTAGTATTGGGGTATTCCACGGTGACTCAGTAGGCACCAGAATACGATGTTCCAAATATAGATCAATAATTTCTTGGTTTGCTTGCATAATATGCCTGGGGTATGCTCTTTGTCTGATTCTCACAGGCACCCCCATTGGTACTTCCTCTACCATAATAGGGGGATGGTGGGCAGCAAACCCAGGAGGGTTGTCCTCGGCCCACAGCTGAGGAACCTCAAAACTGTTTCCATTTATCCTCATCTCCCCCACTCATGTCCCTAGCAACCATAAGCCTCCATCCCTCTTCTAGGGGTACAGACAATTTCACCCTTCCACATCCTAGTCTCATTGACCCATCTTCTTTGAAGGAAATCTGCGCCCGGAGTTTACACAGCAGATCTCTTCCCAACAACGGGATGGGGCAATCAGGTATATACACAAACTGATGTGATATGGCCAGTCCCTTCCTTGTACATGTAAGGGGTTCCAAAAAGAGACGCTGCTGTACACTTCCTGTTGCACCCTGAATATTAATAGTATGCTGGGATGCCTGAGCCAAAGGTTGAGTCAGGACTGATCGGGTAGCTCCAGTGTCCACCAGGAAAGTTACAGGTTTGCCTCCAACATTTAGCCTGACCTTAGGTTCTGGGAGGCTTTCTGTAATTTCTTAAGAGACACATTCCGTGTTAATAGGGCCTTACAGCGTCGCATCTTGAGCTTTCTAAGCCAAGGAGGAGGTTGATTCAACAAATCAAGCCAGACGTCTATGTAGGGGGCCTGGTCTGGATGCCCCAGTGTAGGGTAAAAGACTAAACGGTGTACCTGTACTGTTGTGGGGATATCTAGTGTACCTACAGGAGGCCACCCAAAACCAAATGTGGGCCACTCTGTCTCACAAAATTTCCGTAGTTTCAGTCTACTCCACTTGTAACCATAATCCTGAGACTGATATGCCTCCTTAAAATGCTTCAGCATAACCTCCAATGGGGTCACAGGCTTGCTTCCTCCACCACCCATGAACCACCCAAATAACCAGACAAAAAAAATGAGGAAAGGGGATGGAAAGGAGGGTATGGGGTCCCTCCTTTTCCAGGCACACTAGGGAGTTACACTCATTCACGCCCGACCCAGGGAGCCGGATGCACACGGTCTCCGATGGGAACTGCGGACGCCCTCGCTTACTGGCCCACGGTGCTGGACACACACAGTCACCAATGGGAACCGCAGTAGTCTTTCACTTCAACCAAACCTGACAATTCCACCCACCTTACCTTAAGAGAGGGTGATCAGTCCTCTCCTCCGTCCCTGCTTACAGGGAGGGATTGTTACCCAAGTTCAATACTTGCCTGCAGGCGTCTTCCTTCTCCACAGCTGGCCAGATAATGTCCTGGTCTCCTCACCTCTCACCAGTGGTTCTTGGAAGAATCAATCGCCGACACCAGAAAACAGCAGTCTGAGGAAGTCCCTCGGATTCAAAGGACCGATGGTGCCTGGGATGTTCCCTTCAACTCACTGATACACTGGCAGTCGGGATGGACCCTCCAGAGGGCCTCAGGGCCCTTGTGTCCCGGCGGAGTCGCCATAAATGTTGCAGCATATCCTGTTTCCAAATCAGGACACAAGACCACGAAAGGTTGGAGAATACAGGTTTTTTATTTGTGCACAAAGGTTCAGAGCATTAGCATGGCAAATTCTGAACACACATCTCTTCCTGAAACATTTCCTTTATACCTAAAATGACATCATCTAGAATCTGGGCGTTATTCTTAACACTATTCACCAAATAAG
Organism: Notechis scutatus; assembly: GCF_049901735.1. Lineage (NCBI taxonomy): Eukaryota > Metazoa > Chordata > Lepidosauria > Squamata > Elapidae > Notechis > Notechis scutatus. The sequence goes on along the minus strand of NW_028263012.1, from coordinate 34,430 downwards.
GACGGTTATACATATTTCTGTTACATGTTTCTACATACGGATTATAATAGAGGAAATAAAAAGTTCAGTTAAAAGTTCATTTCAGAGTACAGGTCAAAGTACATATTCAAAGTTTCCAGTTATCTTACACCATTTGGTTATTTTCCATTCTTCACTCTTGTTTGCAGCTATGTGGTTAGCTTTAGTTCCTCAGTACAGTGAGAATATGGGAAGTTACAAATATTCCTTTTGACTCGCTACAGGAAGCATGCAGGTATTTCTTAATATGGCTTGCTTATAGTAACAGAATAATGTTTTAGATATGTTTATATGAAAGATATGAAAGTTTATATTTCATCCCTGTTCAGCTCCCTCTTCAGATGGAGAAACCGTACCAGTGGGCGAATGGAGAGCACACGATGGGGCTTCAGGAACCAAAAGGAAATGGTGGAAGACAGGATGAATGCGCATGGAGCGGGGTAGGGTGAGCCGATAAGCAACGGGATTGATGACCGCCTCGATAGGGAAGGGACTGATGAAGCGATGGTCCAACTTCTTGACCGGACGGTCGACCCGTAGATGCTTCATGGATAACCACATCCTGTCTCCCACAGCCAACGGAGGCGTCGCCCGACGCAAGTGAGTGGAGGTGTGCTGAGAGTTATTGAAGGCAAACTCCGCCAAAGGGAGGTAAGTCACCCAATCGTTCTGCCGGTGGTTAACAAAACATTGTAAATATTGGGCGAGGATGCCAATCACCTTCTCCGTCCCACCATCAGTCTCCAGATGGTGCGCCGACGCCAAGCACACCTGCACCTGCAATGCGGTCATCAGGCTCTTCCAAAATTGCACGGTAAACTGGACACCGCAATCCGAAACCACCCTGTCCGGCAGACCATGCAGATGAAACATGTGTTGCAAGAATAACTGGGCAGTAGTATGAGCTGACGGTAACCTCCGACAGGGGATAAAGTGAGCCATCTTAGTTAACATATCAACCACCACGAGCACCATCGTATCCCCCCACGAAGAGGGCAAATGCGTTAAAAAGTCTATGGAAATTGTCCCCCATGGTCTGTCCGGAGTCGGCAGTGGTTGAAGGAGACCAGGAGGCGCACCCATCATGGCTTTCGCTTGCCGGTACGGTACACAGGATGCGACGTAGGCGTAGACATCATGTCGGACTCAAGGCCACCAAAAAGTCCATGTGACAAGATGAAGGGTCTTAAAAAATCCAAAATGGCCAGCAGCAGGGTTGTCATGACATTGAGTCATGATGAGGGCTCTAAGTGTCCTTGTGGGCACGTACAATCGGCCCCAATGTCGTAGTAAGCCCTCCTCCAGAGTCCATGGGGAATCAGGTCCAATTTCCCCCATTCTCTGCTGCGACCAAGCGTCTAAGTGCTGCGCCTCTCGTATCCGAGTCCGCAAATCCACCGGTTCCTGGATAACAGCCAAAGATTCCAGTGGCAGCACCGTACATGGAGGAAGAGGGTCCTCGGGACAAAGGTACTCAGGTTTACATGATACTGCATCTGCTCTCCGATTCTGACCACTGGGGATATAAGTCACAAAAAAGTTGAACCGAGCAAAGAACAACGACCACTGAATCTGTCGCTGGTTCAACTTCCTTGCAGTGGACCAGTGCTCCAAATTACGATGATCCGTCTGAACCTCCACCTTGTGCTGAGCCCCCTCAAGGTGATGTCGCCAGGTCTCAAACGCAGCCTTGATAGCCAGCAACTCTTTTTCCCAGATAGTATAGTTGCGCTCGGAAGGAGTGAGTTTCCGAGAATTGTAAGCACAGGGAAAAAGAGGGGCGCCATCCTCTGGGGCTTGCAACAACACAGCCCCAATAGCCACGTTGGACGCATCCGTCTCCTCCACAAACGGACGATGTGGATCAGGATGCCTCAGGATAGGTTGTACAATGAAGGCCTTCTTAAGAGCCTCAAAGGCCTGTTGCTGCGGGCCCCCCCACTGGAATGGGACCTTCTTTCTAAGGAGCTGAGTGATGGGATCCGTCAGCTTGGCAAAACCCGGGATGAAGGTCCGATAATAGTTAGCGAACCCCAAGTGACGTTGAACGTCTTTCACTCGACGAGGGGGTTCCCAACTACACAAAGCCTCCACCTTACGCGGGTCCATGGCAATGCCTTCGGGAGAGATGATGTGCCCCAAGAACTCTATGGAAATCTGGAAAAAGAGGCATTTCTCCAGCTTCGCATAGAGTTGATGCTCCCGAAGACGTTGCAATACCTGACGAACTTGTTGAATATGGTTTTTCCTGGACATAGAATAAATCAAAATGTCGGCCAGGTAAACCACCACAAACCGATCGAGCATATCCCAGAACACGTCGTTCATCAGGTGCTGGAAGACCGCAGGGGCGTTGGTCAACCCGAACGGCATCACGGTGTATTCAAAATGGCCGTATCAGGTGCCAAACGCCGTCTTCCATTCATCCGCCTCTTGCATCTGCACCAGGTTGTAGGCCCCTCGAAGATCGAAGCTTGGTGAAGACAGTAGCCTCCCGTAACCGCTCCATCAACTCTGGAATGAGCGGCAAGGGATAACTATTTTGTACCATAATGGCGTTCAACCGGTGGTAGTCACAACACAAGTGCAAGTCCCCCATCTTCTTTTTAACGAAAAGAACAGGAGCAGAAAGAGGGGACGACGACGGCCGGATAAACCCCCGGGCCAAATTCTTTTCCAAGAAATTACAAAGGGCGGCCAATTTGGGCTCAGACATAGAATACAGGCGTCCGTTGGGTAGTGGGGCATCGGGCAGAAGGTCCACGGGACAGTCATAGGGTCGATGCGGGGGTAACCGATCCGCTTCCTTCTCAATAAATACATTGGAAAAATCGGAGAGTTCAGGAGGTACGGAGATGGCGGGGGCGGTGATGTCCTAGCCAGCACAGGTGTGTCGTAAATGGTCCACGCACTGGAGACTTGGGAACGAAATGGCGTTCTGCGCCCAAGCCACCAGAGGATCGTGTAACTGTAGCCAGGCCATACCAAGGACCAAGGGGAGATGGAGGACCGCAGTGATGAAAAAACTAATCACCTCCTCATGGTCCCCAATAACCAGGCACAAGGGCTGGGTAGCAAAACGAATGGGCCCAGCACGAAGCTCCCGCCCATCAATCGTTTCCACCTTGATTGGAGGCTCCACCGCAACCAAAGGGACATCAAAATGAGTTGCAAAGGCCTGGTCCATGAAACTGGTCATAGCCCCCGAGTCCACCAACGCAATTGCAGGAATCCCCTCCGACTGGGACGGCAAGAAAACCTGAGTGTCTAAAAGTAAATGGCGAGGGGGTCCAGAGTCCACCTCCGCTACTTCGGGCGGTTGGTTGATACGTGCCTGACCTAGGGTTTCCCCGAGGCCGGGCCTGCCCCGTTTCCCGACTGATCAGGTTTAGATTCGGGCACTGGCTTGTGTGCCCCCCGTCGTTTAACCAGACAGGAATTCGCAAAATGTCCAGGCCCCCCACAATATAGGCATAAGCCTTTCTGGAATCTCCGTGTGCGTTCTTGGGCCATCAAACGAGGTCGGATCGCACCCAACTCCATCGGCTCCTTGGCCCTGGCCACGGCACTGTGGGAGACCTGGGGCGCTGGTTGTACAGGATGCTGTGGCCTTGAGGTGGATGGCTGCTCCGGAACGGGGCATCGAGTCTTGCGCCATTGAAGCCGGCCATCAATGCACAAGCATTGCACCACCAGAGCTTCGAGGGTCGGGGCCGGCTCCACGTGAACCAACTCGTCCTGTATGTCCTCTGACAGGCCATCTTGGAAAGCGTCCATTAAAGCTGCATCATTCCACGTAGAGTCCAAACAGAGCAGTCGAAACTCTTAAATGAACTCCTGCAAGGGGCGTTTCCCCTGGTGAAGTTCCTTCAGGCGTCTGGCTGCTGTCTGAGCCCGTATGGGGTCCTCATACATAAGTCTCAGGTGACGCCAAAACCCCTGATAGTCCGTTAGCAATGGACTATCCTCCACCAACAAAGGAGTGGCCCACCTGGCAGCCAAGGCTGACAGAAGGCTGATTACAAACCCCACCCGAGCCCGGTCATCAGGAAAATCCTCCGGCCTCAGAGCCATAAACAATTGGCACTGTCCCATGAAAGCCGGGAACATTTCATGCTGCCCAGAGAACTTATCCGGCACAGCTACCGGGCATTTCCTATGGGGAGGGGCAGGAGGAGCAGCACGAGCCTGCAGCAGTGTGAGTTGATTAACCAGCTGAGTAACTTGCTGCTGCAAAACTTGGTTATCATTTTGAAGTTGATTAATCAACTGCTGCTGCTGCTGCTGCTGTTGTTGATCCATCTTGGTCAGAAGATGGCTTTTGTAAGGTTCGGGACAAAAATGTTATGTCTCACCTGTGCCCAGGAAGTGAGAGTCCAAGTTTCCAAAGGAATATAAACAAGCAGACAAGACCAGTAATGACAGGGTTAAATACCTTTGGCTGGAGAAGTCCTTGGAAGTCTCCCACGAGCTGCCTGCCAAGTCCGATAATAAAACAAGAACATAAATCACAGGCAAATGCCACACAAAGAATTTGTCGAAGCTTCTATCCAAAATTAACAAATTGTCCCCAACGAGAATCCAGAGCTAACACGCCCACTTTTATTCCCCGAGGGGCGTGTCAGTCTCTCATCTCAGTCCCTGATTTGTCCTTTCCTTCTGCGTTGCATCTCATGCCTATGCCTGCGTCTTTGCCTCGCATCAAACCAACATTCCTCAGTTTGATCCTCAGCCAGAGGCTCCGCTACGCTCTCCTGATTATCTGCCGACACCTGAGGCACAACCAGGGAGGAAGGTCCTGGGGAGGAAGGCAATTCCAAATCCTCCAGCAAAGCAGGCTCAAACCTCAGAGCCAAATCCTCCTATTCCTCATGGCTCAAGTCTGTGTCCTCCAGCAAAGCAGGCTCAAACCTCAAGGCCAAATCCTCCTCTTCCTCATTGCTCAAGTCTGTGTCTTCTAACAGAGCAGGCTCAAACGTCCGAGTCACAACATTGTTCTATGTAAAATCCTTGTTTTATTGATTGCATGTAATATTCTAATTTTCTGAGATTGTGGATTTGGGGTTTTCATGAGCTGTAAGCCACAATCATCACAATTATGACACATCACAGCTTGAAGTATTTTGCTTTGCATGTAATGAGTCTATCTCAAATATTAGGTTCACCTTTTACATTGCATTCCTGAAATAAATGAACTTTTGCACGACATTCTACTTTTTTGAGTTTCACCTGTATTACTCAGAAGTTTCTTTCTTAAGCAGAGTTTCATTTTATTTCAATCAATCTAATAAATAAAAATTTGACAGATATTTTGGAATGAATTTTGTTTTTCTGCTTAGTCTCTGCCTCAGTCCAAATGTGTGGACAATTGTCACCCTGGATTTGTGAAACGGGCTCGGAAAGAAGAACCAATTTGCTGCTATGATTGTATTCCATGTCCGGAGGGAACCATCTCCACACAGGAAGGTATGTTATACCAGAGGAAAAGGCGTTGGATTCAATGAGAGCATTTCATCAAAGTTCATGTTAAACGATATGTGTAAACTTGACTATTTTATTCTTCATTGCTGTTTTCCTCATGTCCAATTTATTCCATAATGGGAGGAATAAGATCTTGAAGAATAAGGCAGGAAGGGATGGAAGAACATAGTGGAATAGGTAAGATGAATTGTGCTAAAGGAAGCATCTTTTCTACTTGTCCGCTTGAAAGTTTATTTCCATGTTTACCATCTAAATCCTTTGAAAGTTGAGGAATGGTTTCAGGTCAATGTGTTTTGCTCATCCAAACCAATTTTATCTTACAGGCCAAAAGATATATCAGTCAGTCAATATTTATTAAGATCATAAGAGAAAGATCTACTTGGGAGAGTAGGAAGAGTGTTTGGGTTCAATGAACAAGAGCAAACAAAAGACTTAATATTGAAGTTTACAGAAAACCCACATACAGGGATCAATATTTAGATTTTGATTCTCACCACTCACTGGAGCACAGCATGGGAGTTATCAGAATCATACACCCCCAGGCTGAAGGTTTACCTACCAGCAAAGAGGGAAAAGAAAAAGAATTAAAGGACATGAAGGAAGCCCTCAGAATGTGTGGCTATCCCTTTGAGCGACTAAACTAGGTGCACAACCAGAAACTAAAACATTGCCAGTATGTGGATCCTCAAAAGCTTGCCTTTTGTTTGTTTTTGTCGCCGCTCCTGCCCTATTGAACACCCTCCCCATTGAAACCCAACAGGCCGCCCACCCTCCTAAAGCTCTGGAGGTTTTTCTTCCAGACATTGGGATGAAGTGAGGTCAATGCCAGATTACAACAATGTAGATTGCCTCAAGGAAGGGTGATTGTGGCATCAATTATTTTGGGTTTTATTTATTTATTGTTTATAAGATAATATATGTCTATATATTTCAGTTTACCAATTACTATGGCTTTCCTGTCTCTCAGTATCAGCTGTCATCCAAAGAAGATCTTTCTTATAAGGTGAAATGAGAAACTATAAAAATAATATTGCTTACTCTCTTCTCAGATACTGAAAAATGCACCAAGTGCCCAGACGATAAATATCCAACTGGTGACAGAGTCCAATGTATCCACAAAAGAATAACCTTCCTGTCCTATGAAGAACATCTGGGCATCATCCTGGTCTTCTTTGCTGTACTCTTGTTTCTAACAACAGGCTTTGTTTTAGTCATATTCCTTAAATACATAGAAACTCCCATTGTCAAAGCCAACAACCGTGACCTCTCCTACATCCTCTTGGTCTCCCTCTTTCTTTGCTTCTTGTCCTCCTTTTTCTTCATTGGCCGACCAAGGAAAGCCACCTGCCTTTTCCGACAAACGGTGTTCAGCATCGTCTTCTCAGTAGCTGTGTCTTGTGTTTTAGCCAAAACAATCACGGTAGTACTGGCCTTCCTGGCCACGAAACCGGGAACAGGGTGAGGAGATGGTTGGGGAAGAGCTTGGCCAACTCCATCATCCTTTCTGGTTGTGCTGGAGAAATTGTAATTTGTGCAATCTGGCTGGGAGTTTCTCCTCCATTTCCTGATTCTGACCTGCACTCCCAATCAGGAGTGATCATCCTTCAATGTAATGAAGGCTCTGTCACCATGTTTTATATTGTTCTCAGCTACATGGGTTTCCTTGCTGCTATTTGCTTCACGGTGGCTTTCCTGGCCAGGAACCTTCCTGGTGCGTTCAATGAAGCCAAATTGATCACCTTCAGCATGTTGGTCTTCTGCAGTGTCTGGATCTCCTTCCTGCCCACCTACTTGAGCACCAAAGGGAAATACATGGTGGCCGTGCAGGTCTTCTCCATCTTGGCTTCTGGTGCTGGCCTGCTGGCCTGCATCTTCTTCCCCAAGTGCTACATTATCATTCTGAGACCAGATCTAAATACTAAGGAACATTTAATGATAAAAGTTGGTATCTGATCCTGAAGTAGTTTCTTAGGCTCATAAGACTTAATTATTTAGTGCAAATGCACTCTTTTCGAACCGGTAATAACACCAGTTGAATCCCACCCATGTACATATACATATGCGATGACCTGGAGCATGGTACAGAGATCACACAGGCAGCTGGCAGTTCAGACTGCCCCATTATTGTTCCAAATTTCCCCAAACGCTCCCTTATTTCTGGCAAGTCTCAGAGCAAAGTGATCACACATATGCACAGACACATACCTCAAGCAGCCTCTCGCTGCAAATAGTGCAGCCCAATGCTGTGAGCACCATGGCTGCAAAGCAAGAAATCCAGCAGGGCAAGTCAAGGAGTCCAGGAAGCAAGGGAGCAAGGCAAGTAATCCAGAAATCCAAAAAGAATGCAAGGAATCCAGGAAAGTTCAAATGTCAACACTCAACCCTCCAGGAATTCATCATTTGTTCCCCAAAAATGTCCCTCCTCACAATGTCTCTTTAAGTCTCAGTCCCCAGGTGTGCCTTGTGAAGAGTTGCAGGGCGCTCAATATCAACTCATAAAATATTTCTATGGTCTTTTTAGAGTTTCCAACAGAAAGGGAGGGGGAGCAGCTTGCATTCCATAAATGTTTTCAAAGATAGTTTCTAGGTGACCAAAGTTTCTTCCACGCAAAATTCTAACTGTAGAGTGTCAGGGCTCCAACAACTTCTCCCTTATTCAAATCAAAAGTCTCTAACTACATCTCAGAAAAAGTAAATTGGTTTATTAGAAATGGCCATGTTGGCATGTGGCTGGGTGCAGCTGATACTAAATTACATCATACATTTCCCCCATGACCCTGGTCTTTCCCCCACCCCATGGATGTGGACCCTGGTCTTTCCCCAACCCCAATCCCTAAAGTCCAAATTATTTTCCCATCTCGTACAATCCTGAGTTAATCACAACTAGCTTATTGAAAAGTTTGTAGTTGCCTCTGCCCAGCCCATTTCCCTATTTTTAATAACCATTTGTGGATATCCAGTTCCCGCTCCTAGTAGGAAGAGAGAATTAATTGCTTTTTTGGGTCTTTTAGGAAAAGATTCTGTGACATCTTTGTTCCCTAGGCCACCCCTCTGGAAAACTTGAAAGAATCATTTTCCTCGCCATGTACATGTATACATCTGAACTAGACTCTGTTGTTTCTCTGTGTCATATAATGTATGTGGGTATACCCGTAATTTTGTATTCATGTATTCAGTCATGGTTATGTACTATATATTGGACGTTTAAAAGCTGTATGCAATGAAATTTCATTTTATTGTATGCAGATTAGTGCATATTCAACGTGACAATAAAGTTATTCTAAGTTCTAAGTCCTCTTTGTTGATGATTCTATTTTAATGATTTAATGATTTGAATAGAATAGAATAGAATAGAATAGAATAGAATAGAATAGAATAGCATAGCATAGCATAGCATAGCATAGAATAGAATAGAATAGAATAGAATAGAATAGAATAGAATAGAATAGAATAGAATAGAATAGAATAGAATAGAATAGAATAGAATAGAATAGAATAGAATTCTTTATTGGCCGAGTGTGATTGGACACAAGGAATTTGTCTTGGTGCAAATGCTCTCAGTATATATAAAAGAAAAGATACATTCATCAAGAGTCAACAATCATAAGGTAGAACACTTAATGATAGTCATAGGGTACAATAAGCAATCAAATCATACTAGGAAACAGTCAAAATAAATCATAAGGATACAAGTGACAAAATTACAGTCATACAGTCACAAATGGGCGGGGATGGGTGATAAGGAGTGATGAGAAGATTAACAGTAATAGTAGTGCAGACTTTGTAAATAGTTGAACAGTGTTGAGGGAATTATTTGTTTAGCAGAGTGAGGGCATTCGGGAAAAAAACTGTTCTTGTGTCTAGTTCTGGTGTGCACTGCTCTATAGCATTGTTTTGAGGGAAGGAGTTGAAGCAATTTATGTCTGGGATGTGAGGGCTCTGCAAATATTTTCTTAAAAATAAATTTTATTAATTTTACAATTAAAAACAGATCTACAATACATACACAAAAACAAGGCCTTGACAAGGCCAAGAAAAGAAAGAAAGAGAGAGATGTAAAAAGAAAGAAAAAGGGAAGAAAAAAGAAAGAGAAATGAAAAAGAAGCATTAAAAAAAACCCCAATATCCTTTTTGACAGTCTGTAAGATCTATTCTTCTTAAGTTGTAACATATACGCATATCTTATCGGTATCTATACTTAAATTACCCTCAACTAAGTTTCTCTTATAAACTGTCTATCTTTGAATTAACCAGTTATACCTGGGGTTCCAATTATTGTAATATATTGAGGACTCTGTTTTTTAAGGCTAGAGTTAATTTGTCCATTTCTGCGCACTCTAATATTTTCTGAATAACCATCTGTTCTGTGGGAGTGTAAGGTAATTTCCAGCACTGAGCAAATGCTAGCCTGGCCGCAGTTAAAATGTGAATTATTATATACTTCGTCTTTTTTGATAATTGTTTGTCGAAAATCCCTAATAGGAAGGACTCTGGTTTGTATTCCATTTGTTCTTTAGTTATCTCCTCCAACCATTTTCTAATTTTTTGCCAGTATTTCTGGGTTTCCTTGCATGACCACCACATGTGGAAAAAGGTTCCATCTATGCTTTTGCATTTCCAGCATTTTGGACTCGTGTTGGGGTGCATTTTCGCCAACCTCGAAGGGGGTATGTGCCATCTGTAAAACATTTTGTATGTATTTTCTTTATAGGCTGCCGATTTTGTGATCTTGATATTTCTATTCCAAATCCTTTCCCATTCTGATAGTGTAATACTTCGTCCCACATTCCTGCTCCAGGCTATCATATTTCCTTTGACTATCTCTTGTTCTAGTTCTACTTCCAATAAGTATTTGTAAAATTTAGATATATTCTTTTTATTTGGTCCTAATAAAATTTTGTCTAAGTACTGCGGTTAGTATAAATTCCAAAGTCTTTGTTGTCTTGTTTATATCTACTATGGATTTGCATATATAACCACTGATCAATTTTAAATCCTCGCTCTTGTAATTCTTGTCGAGTTTTCGGTTGTCCTTGTGGGTCTAGTAAATCTTTATATTTAATCATTTTTGTTATGTCCAGGTTATTAGGGTGTACCATTGCCTCCATTGTTGATAACCAAGTCGGTATTTTTTAGATAGTGTTTTTTGTGAACTTTTTCCCAATTAGTTAATAGTGAGTCCCTAATAAGATGTCTATGAAAGTATGACTGCTTGGGTTTCCCCACTTCCCATAAAAAGGCATGCCACCCTCTCTGGAGATCGTGCCCTTCTAATAATAGGGTTCTTTTATTGAGTAGATTCACCCAATCTTTTAGCCATAGTAAGATGGCTGCCGCGTAATATAATTCCCAATTTGGAAGAGCTAGACCCCTCTACTCTTCGAATCTTGTAATGCCTTTACATTAATCCTGGCTTTCTTTCCCTGCCAAATAAATTTGAGTGTTATCTTATTTAGTTCTTCAAAGAATTTTTATGTAATTTGATTGGAATTGTCTGAAATAGGTATAGAAATTTTGGTAGTATGTTCATTTTAATCGAAGCAATCCTGCCCAATAGAGAAAGCTGCAACTTGCTCCAGGCCTCTAAATCCTTCTTTACTTGTTGGAGTAATTTATCATAATTATTCTCTTTAAGTGATTTACCTTGTGGTGTTAACCATATTCCTAAGTATTTAACTCTTTTGGTTACCTGTATCCCCATCGTTACCTCTAATTCTTTCTTCTGATTTTCTGTTAAGTTTTTGGTCATTAATTTTGTCTTTTTTCTATTAATTTTTAGTGCTGCAACTGCGCTAAATCATTCTAATTCTTTTATTAGGTTGTATCCTTTCTCTATAGGTTCCTCCAAAAAGAAGACCATGTCGTCTGCAAACGCTTGTAATTTATATTCTTCTGATTTAATCCTCAGTCCTTTAATTTCAGAATTTTGCCTAATGCATGTTAAAAGTGATTCTAGGGCAAATATGAAGAGAAGGGGTGAGAGAGGGCAGCCCTGTCTAACACCTTTTTCTATATTTATTGGACCTGTTTGTTTCCCATTTATTAATATATTAGCCTGTTGTGTGTCGTAGATTGTTGTAATAATATTTTCAAATTTAGTGCCAAGACTCATATTATAGATTTTTTGAATTAGAAAATGCCAATTTAAATTATCAAATGCTTTTTCTGCGTCTAAGAACATAAGTGCGAATTGTTTCTCCGGATGGGCTTCATAGAATTCTAAGACATCAATAACTGTTCTTAAATTGTTCTTTATTTGTCGAGATGGGAGGAATCCATTTTGGTCTTCGTGAATGTGTGGGTTTAAAACTTGTTTTAATCTATTAGATATAATGGAAGTGAATAATTTGTAATCAGCGTTTAAAAGTGAGATTGGTCTGTAATTATTAATATATCTGTGGTCTACATCCTCCTTCGGGATTAGCGAAATCAATGCTCCCCTCCACGAGTCTGGCATCTTAGCTGCTAGAAGTAGCTCATTGAACACTTCCAACATCAGTGGTCCAACTAATTCCATTATTACTTTGTATAATTCTGCCGGAATCCCATCTGGTCCTGGAGATTTGTTATTACTTTGATTCTCTATTGCTGACTTCAATTCGGACCATGTAATATCTTTATTTAGTAATTCTATCCATTCCTCTCCAATTACTTTGTCATTCGTTTCCTCTAGATAGTTCCTTATTTTATCTTCGTTAAGTTCTTCCTTTTTATATAATCTTTGAAAGTTATTGTAGCGATATCTTTTTTCTTCTCTATTTCATGTTGCAAATCACCCTTCTCATCCATTAGTTGATGTATCAATCTCTTTTCTTTCCCTTTTTTAAGTTTGTGGGATAACCATCTTCCTGGTTTATTTGCATACTCAAAATAAGTTTGTTTGGTCATTTTCAAGTTTATTTCGATTTTTTCTTGTTCGAGTAGGTTCAATTTATGTTTAGTTGTTATTAACTGATTTTGTATTCTTTGGTTTTTGGGAGTTTTTTGTAATTGAATTTCCAATTCCTTAATTTGTTGTTGTAATTTGTTTTGTTGGGCATGTTTTCTTTTATTTCTCATGGCATTACAAGAGATTATAAGAGATTTCTCATGGCATTATAAGAGATTTTTATGTTACTCTTATGATTGCCTTCATTGTATCCCAGATATTTTGTTTCGAGGTTGCTTCATTATTATTTTCTTTTAGGAAATGAAAGCAGATATACTTAAGGTGGAGGATAAGATAGGGACATTGCAGCAGGCTATGGAAAAAAATGAAGTAAAGATAAAAGAAATAGAGACAAGGACAGAACGAATGGAGAAGAAATTAGAAAGGGTAGACGAAGAATTCAAAAACGTAACCAGAGAAACGGAAGACTCCCTGGTCCATCTAGAAATGGATAAAGCAGCGGCATATTTGAGATTTCAGAACGTGGAGGAATCAAAGAACGAAGAATTAGAGCAGCTAATGGCAGGATTATTGGCCGAACTGTTAGAGAAAGAAAAAGATGATCTACTTAAGGAATTCGACGAGGTGTATAGGGTCAGCACCAGTTACGCAAGACGCCACAACTGTCCGAGAGAGATTCATTTTACAAGAAGATGTGTGAGAGATCTAATACTCAGACTGTTTAGAGATGAAACAATAACGTATAAGGGCAAAGAGATCATGATCCTTAAGCAAATCCCGAGAAAAGTGAGGGTCATAAGACAAGATTACAAATTTTTAGCTAATTATTTAAATAAAAAAGGAATTCCATTTAAATGGCTAATCTCGGAAGGGATGCTAATAACATGGAAAGAAAGAAAAATTAAAATAGACTCTATAGAAAAGGCACAAGACTACTGTTGTGAATCAATAAAAGTGAATAACCTAAATGCACATTAGGGGTTGAAAACCTGCACACTTGATTGGTCCTTATACAACAACTTGGGATTGGGCCAGAACCAGTCCCTGATTGGCCACTTTTGGGACTGTCCTTATTGGTCAGTAGTTTGAACTTGTTGCACATTTTCATTGGTTAATAAGGCAGCAACTAACCCTATAAAAGGGTTACTGCTGCCCATAGCATTGCTCTGTTATGTTCTATCACTTTATTAAAGAGTTGAAGTCGCTGGTCAGATGTCTGGTCTCCGTTATTCTCCATACTTAACACTGGCGACGAGGATGGGATCCGGAGACCGAAGAGCTGACTAACCTACAGAGCAACTAACAGAGCACGTGGTCGAACACGCACCATCAACGGCAACATGGCCAGCGGTGCCGTACCACCCGCTCCATTCAACCCAGAAACCGAAGACTGGGAGGCCTACATGGATCGGTTCCAGATGTTTCTGGAAACCAACAATTTGAAAGATGCGACAACCGGCAAAAAAAAGAGCTATCTTTCTAACTCATTGTGGACCAACCGTGTTTAAAATGGCAAAGTCGCTTGCCAAGCCAGCAGAGGTAAAAGCAATGGACTGGGACGTCCTCGAACCGTTACTACGGGCTCACTACGCGCCCACCGTGCCAACCCTAGTAAGAAGACACAAATATTACCAGAGGGACCAACGGAAGGGCGAAATCCTTGCCAATTACATCGCAGACCTCCGGAACCTAGGAGGCCTCTGCAGGTTCGCAGACGTAGAAGAAGCCCTCCGGGACCACCTGGTTCTTGGCCTAGAAGACGGCGCTATCCAGAGCAAAATTATGGCTAAGGGGGACATCAGCCTCACCGATGCCCTTAAAGAAGCCTCGGCAGCGGAGGCGACAAAGAAGTCGGCAGCCCAAATGCGCCGCACCAACGCACCGCTACGTAAACTCGCCACTGATACCTTGCCTCGCTCAGAGAGACACCCGGTATCAACTCACCACGAAGACCTAGAGTCCCCGTCCGACAGCGTTGAGGAAGAGGTCAACCGACTTCGAACGGAGAGAGATCAGTCCACACAACACTCATTTCGACCGTGTGCCGGCTGTGGAGCAAATCACCCACGATCCGTCTGCAAATTCCTCGACGCACTTTGCCGCCATTGCGGGAGACGCGGTCACATCACAAAGGTTTGCAGAAGCAAACAGAACTCCAAACCCCGACAGGCCGAATTCCAGTCTTCCGGATTCTTCGGCACACACCGAGAAAAATTGAACCACTCCTACAGAAACAAGCTATCCACCACTTCCACCAGGCGTGAAGAAACCAGGCGGGAAGAGACCCACCAAACAATCACCATAGGCCACGCTATATCCCTTGATGCCGGGAAAATCCGAGTAAAAGTCGCCATCGAAAAACAAACCTTGCGTGATGGAGGTAGACTCGGGACCTTCCCTCTCGATGGTGTCGTGGAAAATGCTCCAACAGCTTATTCCAATGATTCGCCGCCAAGACCTTAACCCTCAAAGGGTTATACTCAAAGACTATCAGGGCAACCGAATCCCCATCGTCGGGTCCCACAGATTCCAGGTCTCATTCAAGGACCGCACCGTCGCACTACCACTGACTGTCATGGATCGAGATAGGCCTAGTCTTCTAGGCCTTCAATGGTTCAGGCCGCCGGAATCACTGTAGCCGAGTCCACAAGGCCGAAAGCGTCGATTGGGAAGAAGCACTCGTGCAAGAATTCCAAGACGTTTTCGCGAACGGACTAGGCAAGTATAAGGGGACCCCAATCTCGTTTAACTTGAACCCTGAAATAGCACCCATCCGCCTTAAGCGCGCCGGGTGCCGTTCGCTATAAAGCCTAAAATCGACGAACAACTCGATAAGCTGATAGCGCAGGGCGTACTGGAACCCACCGACCACGCCCGTTGGGAAACCCCGATAGTGACGCCTATCAAGCCTGATGGGTCCCTAAGAATTTGTGGAGACTACCGGGCCACATTAAACCACACACTGCAGCAAAGTGCTTATCCAGTACCGGTAGTGCAACATTTACTCCATTCCCTGGGCGGCAGGAAAGTTTTCGCCAAACTAGATCTAGCCCAGGCGTATTAACAATTGCCTGTAGACCCAACCACAGCCGAGGCGCAAACGATCGTAACACATAGGGGCGCATTTAAATGCAACCGGCTCCAATTCGGGGTAAGCGTCGCGCCTGGAATCTTCCAGAGTTTAATGGAAAGGTTGTTACAAGGGATAAAAGGCGTTGTCCCATATTTCGACGATGTACTCATCGCCGCACCTAACAAAGACATCCTAGAAAAACGACTCAGAGAGGATTTACGAAGATTCCAAAATGCAGGCCTCAGAGTAAAAAAAGATAAATGCCAGTTATGTACCGAAAAAGTAGAATTTTTGGGATATCTCCTGGACAGCCAAGGAATTCATCCCACCGAAGACAAATTACGAGCAATTAAAAGGCACCCACTCCAAGGAACAAGGCAGACCTACAGGCGTTCCTTGGACTTATCAATTTCTATAATGTGTTTTTACCCCACAAAGCAACAGTAGCTGAACCATTGCATAGACTATTAGACAAAAAAGCAACGTGGCTTTGGGGACAACGGGAACAACATGCTTTCCAACAAGTAAAGAAATTGCTAACTTCTGATTCAGTACTTATGCAGTACAACGAGACTCTGCCGCTCACTATCACGTGTGATGCATCACCTTTTGGGGTTGGGGCAATTCTGGCCCACGTGTTACCAAATGGAGCGGAGGCCCCCATCGCGTTTTTTTCGTGAACCTTAGCTAAAGCTGAACGAAATTATAGTCAGCTGGACAAAGAAGCTTTAGCTATTGTTGCTGCAGTTAAAAGATTTCACGAATATGTTTATGGCCGTGCGTTTACAATAATCACTGATCATAAACCGCTACTGGGGATCATTGCGGGTAATAGACCAACCCCGTATATATTGTCCCCCAGAATGACCCGTTGGTCTGAATTCCTGGCGGCCTACAACTACACCTTGCAACACCGCCCGGGGAAATCGATTCTCCACGCCGATGCATTGAGCAGAACACCGCTCCCAGACACTGTTGTGGATCCAGCCCCAACCCTCTCAACACTACAGATTGAAGCTCTACAGGCACCACCCTTGACGGCTAGAGACATTGCTTTTGAAACGAAACGTGACCCAGTTCTGCAACACATACTATGCTGGGTTGAACGGGGGTGGCCGACGGACAAAATTGCACCTGAATGGGTGCCCTTCAAAGCCCGCCAAACCGAGCTGTTTTCCCAAAAAGGCTGTATCTTGTGGGGCGATCGAGTTGTAATCCCTGGCAAATTGCAACAGACTGTGTTGGCGGTATTGCATGAGGGACATCCAGGCATTGTGCGGATGAAATCACTCGCACGCAGCTATGCTTGGTGGCCGGGAATCGACAAAAGAATCGAGGCCTGGGTCGCTACATGCCAACGTTGCCAGGACGTCAGCAACGCCCCACCTAAAGCAAGCCCAACTGAATGGGAAACGCCGAGGGGACCGTGGTCCCGTATTCATATTGACTTTGCGGGGCCTACCAAAGGTCACACTTTCCTGATTACTGTCGACGCCTATTCTAACTGGCTCGAGATTCATCGAATGCACACAACTACAACTGACTCTGTTATTAATAAATTAAACAGACTATTTGCCACACACGGGTTTCCGGACGTGTTGGTCTCGGACAACGGCCCACAGTTCACTGCATTGCCCTTTGAACAATATCTTGCTGATCGGGGCATCCGCCATGCGCTAACCTCGCTCGTGCACCCTGCGGCGAATGGACGTGCAGAACGCATGGTACAATTTGTGAAAAAGACCCTGCACAAAATGGAATTTGGCAACATTGACGAGAAAATCAATCGAATTCTCTTATTGCAGCACATCACGCCCCACAGCGTGACCAACAAAACACCCGCTGAACTTCTTATGGGGCGGAAAATACGATCGCACCTTGACCAGCTCCACCCGCTTTCGCACCGGAAAAACCTTTCGGCTCCAGCAGCAAATGCCGGGAATTTAAGGTAGGCGATTTAATCTTTGCCAAAAACTTTTCCGGCGACCCGTTATGGATACCCGCAACCGTTACCCACCTCACCGGGCCTAGATCTTACCGCCTGCTAACAGATGATGGGAGGGTGTGGAAACACCACATAGACCAGCTCCGATCGAGATTACCACCCAGCGGCCATGACTTCCCCGGTTCACCAACTCAAGGGGGAGGGAGTATCGAGGGAATTGACTTTGATACCACTAATAGCAGGTCAACAGGAGCCCTACAGCCCAGCGAAGCACCGGAACGTGAAGCGGGGAGGGAGTTGACGTCTTCAGGGAACTTTAATACGGGGAAAACGAACTGCAAAACCCCGAAGAAACACGCAGTAGCAGAGACAACCACAGTGAATGCAGCACGGAATCGCCGTACAGCGAAATAGAATTGAACAAAGGTCATCCAAACGCTCCACCGGAACCGGACATTAGACAAAACCCGGTGGATCCTCGGAAATCATCCAGGCAGACCAAACGGCCTGCCTATCTTGAGGATTTTATCACAGCTCCCCTCAAACGGAACCCAAGGGGGAGGGGTGTTGTGAATCAATAAAAGTGAATAACCTAAATGCAAATTAGGGGTTGAAAACCTGCACACTTGATTGGTCCTTATACAACAACTTGGGATTGGGCCAGAACCAGTCCCTGATTGGCCACTGTTGGGACTGTCCTTATTGGTCAGTAGTTTGAACTTGTTGCACATTTTCATTGGTTAATAAGGCAGCAACTAACCCTATAAAAGGATTACTGCTGCCCATAGTATTGCTCTGTTATGTTCTATCACTTTATTAAAGAGTTGAAGTCGCTGGTCAGATGTCTGGTCTCCGTTATTCTCCATACTTAACAACTACCATGAACAGTTAATAGGCACGGACGATCAATACACCAAGGAGGAAACCAAAAGGAATCTGCAGGAAGACCGTAATCGCTATAGAAATAAAAAAGAAGGACCCCTCCAAAACCAAGGGAACGACAACCCACGACCAGAGAGAGAAGAACCAATCCCACAACAACCGCAAGAAGAGAACCGAATTATCACAAGACAAAAAGCTAAACAGACCTAAGTAAATGGAGGAAGGAAAGAAACTCCTTTCTATTAATATAAATGGTTTAAATCTAACATCTAAAAGGAAAAGGATATTAACCAAACTAACTAGACAAAACGCCGATATAATATGCCTACAAGAAATACATATCAGGAAAAATGACGAAAGATATTTAATTTGCCCGAAACTTGGGAAGCTATTCACAGCACCAGCAGATAAACATAAAAAGAAAGGAATTGCAATATATGTGAAAGACGATTTAAAAGCAGATCTAATTTGGTCAGACCCGGAAGGAAGAACCCTGGTTGTACAAATCTCGATTAATTTTATTACATTTTTATTGGTAGCAATTTATGCTCCAAATGAAGAACAAGGAAAATTTTTTAAAGATCTCCACCAAAAAATAATAGGTTTTGAAAAAAGGAACATTTGCATGTTAGGCAACTTTAACTCTATTGCTGACCATCAAAAAGACCATAGTAATGCGAGTAAGAACAAAAAAGGGAAAAGAGAACTCTCTAAGCCCTGTAAGGATATGATGAAAGAATTAAATTTAGTTGATTTATGGAGAAAACTAAACCCAGAAGATAAACAATTTACATATTATTCTAGTCCGCATAAAATATCGACAAGAATAGACATGGCCTGGATGAACAGGGAATTGGCAAATGAAATAAAAGAAATCAAAATTTTACCAAATGAATGGGCCGACCACAACCCAATTCAAATAATTTGGAGAGGCAGGAGAAAAACAAAGAAAAGATGGACACTAAGCACTCAGTTAATAAGTGAAGAGGAGTACATTAATAAGCTGAAAGAGGGTTCTGCAAATATTTTCACAGCCCTCTTTTTGACTTGTGCAGTATACAGGTCCTCGATTGAAGGCAGGTTGGTAGTAATTATTTTTTCTGCAGTCCTAGTTATCCTTTGAAGTCTGTGTCTGTCCTGTTGGATTGCAGAAACAAACCAGACAGTTATAGAGGTGCAGATGATAGACTCAATAATTCCTCTGTAGAACTGTATCAGCAGCTCCTTGGACAGTTTGAGCTTTCTGAGTTGGCGCAGAAAGAACATTCTTTGTTGTGCTTTTTTGATGACGTTTTTTGATGCTAGGTGTCCATTTTAGGTCATGTGATCTAGTAGTTCCTAGAAATTTGAAGTTTATTTATTTATTTTGTCAAGCAATTATAAGATAACAGGTATCATTACAACATAGTTATGAATACATAAAATGGACACATATAAGAAAAATAAAAAGAAATAATAGGACAGGGACGGTAGGCACGTTGGTGTGCTTATGCACTCCCTGATACTGTGTTGCCTAGTATTGTAAGAGGTGGTAGTATGGGAGGGTTTTTTCTAAAGTCTACCACCATTTCTATGGTTTTGAGTGTGTTCAGTTCCAGATTGTTCCAGTTACACCATGAGGCAAGTTGTATAACCTCCTGTCTGTATGCAGATTCATCGTTGTCTCGAATGAAACCAATCACTGTTGTGTCATCAGCAAACTTCAGTATTTTAATAGATGGATCATTTGAGATGCAGTCATTGGTATATAGGGAGAAGAGAAGTGGAGAAAGCACACAGCCTTGGAGGGGGGGCTGTGCTGATTGTACAGGTATCGGATGTGATTCTGCCTAAGCGTCACCTGTTGCTTCCTGTCTGTTAGGAAGCTTATGATCCACTTACAAGTGTGTTCACGTACTGCTAGCTGGTTTAATTTACTTAGAAGAGTGTCTGGAATGATGGTATTGAATGCTGAACTGAAGTCTACAAAGAGGACCCTTGCGCAGGTATTTGGAGATTCAAGGTGTTGTAGGATGTAATGCAGAGCCATGTTAACAACATCATCTGTCAATCTATTTGCTCGGTATGCAAACTGCATGGCATCTAGCAGCGGATCCGTGATGGTTTTCAGGTGGGACAGCACAAGCCTTTCAAAGATTTTCATAACTACAGATGTTAGAACAACTGGTCTGTAGTCATTCAGTTCCTTGATGGAGGGCTTCTTTGGCACTGGGATGATAGTGGAGCGTTTGAAGCAAGAAGGAACATAACACCTCTCTAGTGATCTATTGAAGATTCAGGTGAAGATGGGGGCCAATTGGTCAGCACAGACTTTTAAGCAAGAAGGAGTTATCTTGTCTGGCCCTGATGCTTTTCTTGGCTTTTGTCTGTGAAATAGATCTTACACTTCTTTTTCTGTGATCACCAGAGGTTGTGAACCCAATGGATTGGGGCCAGTTGTAGGAGGCTCGGCTGTTATTGGTGTGTTTGAGATGGGGTTGTGGAGATGGGTGACTGTAGTTTCCTTTCAAACCTGCAGTAAAACACATTCAGGTCATCTGCTAGTTGTTGATTTCCTTCTGCCTGGGAAGGAGGTTTGCTGTAGCCAGTGATGTTTTTAAGAGTTTTCCACATGTTTGTTGGTTCATTTGTTGAGAATTGATTCCTTAACTTTTCAGAGTAGCTTCTTTTTGCTGCTCTGATCTCTCTTGTTAATATGTTTCTGGCCTGATTGTATAGCATTCTGTCACCTTTTCTGTAGGCTTCCTCTTTAGAATGATGTAGCTGCTTAAGTTTAGCTGTGAACCAAGGTTTATTTGTTCTATATATTTGCAGGTTCCTTGTTGGTACACATAAGTCTTCACAGGAGCTGATATATGAAGTTACAGTATGTGTGAGCTCATCTAGGTCTGCAGATGTATCTTCAAAAACATTCAAATCAGTGCAATCAAGGCAAGCCTGGAGCTTCAGCTTTGCCTCATCAGACCAAGTCCTCACTGATTTAATTGTTGGTTTCATGGTTTTAAGTCTTTGTCTGTAGGCAGGTACAAGATGAATCATGCAGTGGTCATGAGTGTCATCGTGGTACTCCATGCATAATCCTCTACCCTTTGTTTTACCTGATGTCTCCTCAATTCTGTCTGATCTAAATATCTGAAATCCTGGGATGTATATAGTGTTGTCCCCATGAATTAGTGCATTAAGCCAGGTTTCAGTAAAACAAAGAACTGCTGAATTGTAGAAATCAGAATTCCATTTATTTAAAAGATATATTTCATCCATCTTGTTAGCAAGTGAGCGTAAATTAGTCAGAAAGATTGAAGGGAGAGGATTTTCCCCCTGTTCCTTAGTCTGTTTAAAATTCCTGCTCGTTTACCTCGTCTCCTTTATTGCGCTGCCGCTTCTTTCCTTTGCTTGTTGTAATCCATAGCACCAGGAAATTAGTTAGAATCTCCTCCGCATTTGAAAAGACAGGATGTGTGTGTGAGGAATCAGAAAGCTGCTCCTTAAGGAAACATTGGCTAATTCTTAGCACATGGTCTTGGTGAGTACACACATGGTGAGTATGATTAGCACGCATGCTGAGTATGAAATCCATAGTGAATTGCAGATAACAGCAATAGCAATAGCATTTAGACTTATATACCACTTCACAGTGCTTTATAGCTCTCTCTAAGTGATTTACAGGATCAGCATATTGCCTCCAACAATCTGAGTCCCCATCTTGGTTGCTACACAAATTAAAAAAATGAGCATTATTACAAATAATGATATATTTGTGAATATTAAATCTCCATCCCACTTTCTCAACACTCAAAAAAAATTAAACGGTGATGGTGACTACAATTTGATTCTTGTGTTGGACACTTTTGGCTTAAGACTGAATGGGCTTGTGGAGAGAAAGAGGAACAAATGAAAATATATTTTGTTGTTGCTGTTAGAGATGATGTTATCATGAACCTTTTTTACAGTAGTCCATTTACTGATTCAGGAAGAATCCTAGGGTATATTTTTGCCATTCAACAAGTCAACAAGAATTCTCAGCTACTGTACAATCTCACACTTGGCTACAACATCCAGGACAACTATATGAACACCCTTGGCTGTTCTTGATGGATCTCCTGATGACATCTCCATTCAGATGTCAACATTAGTAGGCACCTACAAAGTCCCACAGGTTTATTTTTGTGTTTCTCTATCTGGTAAAGTAAGCAGGGTAGTGGTGGGTGGGTAATCGATTCAATCATATCTTTTCTATGGAATTCATGAGCTGCTTTTCACCATGGCCATTGTTATAGCTATGGGTTAGGATCCACAATGGGAAAAGGCCTAAACATTTACTCGAGCAAAACTTGAGCAGCTGGACACAATGTTAAATATGAAACATTTTTTCCAAATATGGAGTGGTTTTTTCCTGAATGCCATCACTCTGCAAAACAGCTATGGCAGCTGAATTTCAAAGCTTCTTTCTGGATGCCTTACAAACTAATTCCAACAACACCGTCAAATTATTTACTTAGACTAGTACTATTCTTCTTCTCATCCTTCCTATTACCTGTCTCTTCCCTCTTATGACTATAACTGTATTGCTTGTATCTTTACAATTTATATTGTTTTATTTGTCTCCTAGTATTATTTGATTGCTTATTAGTAACCTATGACCATCACTAAGTGTTGTATCTTATGATTCTTGATGAATGTATTTTATTTTTTCTTTATGTACACTTAGAGCACATGTACCAAATACAAATTCCTGGTGTGTCCAATCACACTTGGCCAATGAAGAATTCTATTTTATTCTATTCTATTAAAACAAATGTCTAAAATGAACTAATTTGCATTTGCAGTGGTCTACAGGTAGAAGGGGACATGGTGGCTCAATGACTAAGACACTGAGGTTGTCGATCAGAAAGGTCGGCAGTTTGGCAGTTTGAATCCCTAGCACTGCGTAACAGAGTGAACTCCCGTTACTTGTCCCAGCTCCTGCCAGCCTAGCAGTTCGGAAACATGTAAAAATGCAAGTAGATAAATAGGGATCACATTGGTGGGAACATAACACTGTTCCATGTACTTTTGGCATTTAGTCATGCCAGCCACGTGACCATGGAGATGTCTTCAGACAGACCTGGCTCTTTGGCTTTCTAATGGAGATGAGCACCACCCCCTAGCGCCAGAAACGACTAGCACGTATGTGCGAGGGGAACCTTTAGAAATAGAAGACATAAATGTCTATTGTCTGAATGCCAATTTTAATAGAAAAGAGAAAGGATAGTATCTTAGACCCCAGATTAGGCCAATTATTATATTCAATCTAGCTAGTATTCTGCATTTGGTATTCTTGATATGGCTTAAGGGTTAATAACAACAAACTATTCTAAGGTGTTCATGAGAACCACATTGGATGTGTTAAAAGCTTACATTTTGGACTTGATCTGATCTAAATATAATATACCATTCTTCCTTGTTTCTTCAGATCAGTTATGGAATTGTTTCAGAGGCTCTGAGTGATAAAAGTCAAATTCCATTTTTCCATCAGATGCTCCCAAAAAATGGGATCCAGTATCCAGGAATTGTCCAACTCCTCCTCCATTTTAGATGGATTTTGATTGGTCTCTTTTTAACAGACACAGAGGAGGGAGAGAATTTTACGAGAACTTTCACTCCAATGCTTGTCAGAAATGGAATCTGTGTCGTTATCTCACAACAAAATCAAAAGTAAACCACGCAACCCAATACTCAGCTTTTACCCTCAACCACAACCCTACCTCAACCCATCCACCATCACCCAAGACTAGGCACGCACGCCCCCAACTACCTCAATTCCAACTACTGCCGGCCTTAAATGCAAACTACTCAATGCAAGAAGCCTCGTGAATAAAATACCTGAATTTCTCTTCCTCCTAAATATGGCTAACTTCGACATTATATTTGTCTGTGAAACATGGCTCAATGCATCTCTCCCCGACTCCATTACCACAGTAAGAGACTATCATGTTTACAGATCAGATCGTGAAAATCGTCGAGGAGGTGGAGTTGCTATATTCTATAAAAAATCCTTACATCTAAAAAATATCCAAGTTACCCAGGAGTTTGCCCTTCCTGAAACCATCATCTGTGAACTATCCTCAAATATCACAATTCGATTCTTACTATGTTACAGAGCACCTGATTATGACATCGAACATGTAAACAAGCTAAATACATTACTAACATGGGCTGCATCCTGCCCATACCCTTTTATCCTTCTTGGTGATTTCAATCTACCTCATATTAACTGGACCCTAAATGATTGTACAACTGAAATCATACACACAACCTTCTACAATGCTATTACAAATCTGGGACTGGAACAACTAGTAACCAACAACACTAGACTAAACAACTGCCTCGATCTCATCTTCTGCAACAGTTTGAACCTAATCTACGGAATACAATCTAAAGAACCCTTTTCCAGTAGTGACCACAATATGATCGACTTTTGTCTCAACATACATCCACACAAAAATCACCACAATGATGTAATCCCCTATTGTAACTTCAAAAAGGCAACTATGATCTTATAGACAACGATCTCTCATCCCTTGATTGGCAATCTCTATTCACTGGATGCAATACCGTTGAAGACCATTATAACATATTTTTACTTGAAGTCAAAAGAGTCATCAAACTATATGTACCAACAACAACTCCCAAAACAAAACAAAAAGCAGATTACCCATATCAATAAGGAAACTTCAATCCAAAAAGAGATCACTCTGGCGGAAAAACAAATCTGGTCACGTTGCCAATTTCAAAAACCGATACAAAAAATCTATGCCACCAGATAAAGACCGAATGCACCAATTATCACATTAAACAAGAGGAAAACCTTCTAAGCACCAATTCCACCCGCGCTTTTACAATTTTGTAAACAACAAACTAAAAGACTCAAGGTCCATCCCTCCCTTGATAGGACCTGATGGTAAAGACTGCAACGACGACACCATTAAAGCCAAAATCTTTAACACATTCTTCGGCTCAGTATTTGTAAACAGCAATGGATCATGCCCAATATTTCCTAGCCGTACCACAGATAACAACAATGATCTAATACATATCGATTTCACAGAAGACAATGTTGAAAAAGCAATACGCAACCTAAAACCATCTCTATCTATTGGACCGGATGGAATATGTGCCTACTTCTTAAGAAAGCTATCCACTGCCATAGCCAAACCTCTAAGCATAATCTTTGAAAAATCTTTCAGAACCAGCTCCTTGCCTAACCTATGGTCACAAGCCACAGTCATCCCCATCTTCAAAAAGGGAGACCCAAGCCTAGTCGAAAACTACAGGCCAATCTCCTTATGCTGCGTCACCTGTAAAGTCATGGAATCAATTATTAACCAATCCATCATCCTTCACTTAGAGACAAATAACCTACTCTCTAATAAACAATTTGGTTTCAGGAAAAAACTATCCTGTAATCTGCAACTCTTACACTGCAAAAACATATGGACGACACAACTCGACCAGGGCAAAACAATAGACGCAATCTACATAGACTTCTGTAAAGCCTTTGATTCAGTGGTACACGACAAACTACTCCTAAAAATAAAATCCTATGGTATCTCTGGACAACTGAATAACTGGATAGAAGCATTCCTGTCAAACAGACAACAAATGGTCAAAATCGGGAGCGTCCTATCAAATCCAGTACCTGTCAATAGTGGTGTTCCCCAAGGCAGTGTTCTAGGACCAACTCTCTTCATACTCTACATAAACGACCTCTGTGATCATATTAAGAGCAATTCGTTCTCTTCGCTGATGATGTAAAGCTGTTCAATACCACAGACAATACTGCTACCCTACAAAAAGATCTTGACTATGTATCCGAATGGTCAAACAAATGGCAACTTCAAATCTCAACAAATAAATGCTCTGTCTTACATATTGGCAAAAAAATCAGAAAATAAAATACAAGCTGAATAGTCAAGATCTTGTTGATGACCCAAGCTCTGTAAAGGACCTTGGAATACTCACCTCTAATGATCTAAGTGCTAGAGCACACTGCAACTACATAGCCAAAAAGGCATTAAGAGTTGTTAACCTAATCCTACGTAGCTTTTTCTCTGGTAATATCACACTACTAACCAGAGCATACAAAACATTTGCTAGACCAATACTCGAATACAGTTCATCAGTCTGGAACCCACACTACGTATCTGATATTAGCACAATTGAGAAAGTCCAGAAATATTTCACAAGAAGAGTTCTCCACTCCTCTACTCGCTGTAGAATACCTTATGCCACCAGACTTGAAATTCTAGAACTAGAAAACCTTGAATTACGCCGCCTTCGGTCTGACTTAAGCATGGTATACAAAATCATACATTGCAATGTCCTACCTGTCAATGAATACTTCAGCTTCAACCATAACAACACAAGAGCACACAATAGATACAAACTCAAAGTAAACCGCACCAAACTTGATTGCAGGAAATACGACTTCAGCAATAGAGTGGTCAATGTCTGGAATACTCTACCCGACTCTGTAGTTTCTTCCCCAAACCCCAAAAACTTTAACCTTAGACTGTCTACTATTGACCTCACCCCTTTCCTAAGAGGTCTGTAGGGGGCGTGCATAAGCGCACCAACGTGCCTACCGTCCCTGTCCTATTGTTTCTCTTATTCTTTTATTTTTCTTATATATAACCATTTCATGTATTCACAACTATGTATACATTTATACTTATTATCTTGTAAACAATTGGCAAATCAAATAAATAAATAAATAAATAAAACAATTCCCAATGACTAGACCTACAGAACATCTCAGGGATGCCATCTCTAAATGGAGGAAAGTCAATGTCTTTGTTCACTTCATAGAATTTGGTTCCCTTGTCGATAGATTTCGCCATATCCATATAATAATTGAAGGTTTGTCAGGACCCATTGAAGGGAAAGTCTGGATCACCACAATCATGGAGAAAATGACAATTACAAAGGATACACTTTTCAAATATATCCATAGCATTTGGACCTTTGCTTTTCAGGAAAAGTAATGGCCAAATGATGATGCCTTTCAACCCAGTCTTTTTCAGGATTCCAAATTTGAAGATCAGTCTTTTCACTGTTCTTTTTCAAAGCATGTCCTTTCTGTCAAGGGCCAGAGACGATGCACCCAGATAGCATCACTGGACATGCAAAAGAAAAAGGACAGAATTCAGATAAAAAATGAGCACTGATTTTACAGTGTTTTTAAGACTTTGGCCGATGTCTTGAATGTTGCATATTCCTCCATATCTAGGAGGAGAAAAATGGAAGAGAAAGAGAGATTAGAGGCACCAAGGCTAGAACCATGGCAGGTATGCGGTCCTGACAAGGATCCATCAAACCTAGTTCCTATTTAGAAAAAATAATTTCAACTTACTTGTTCTTCCAAACACCAATAGGTTTGGTCAAGCTGAGGCCAGATTTAGCTCACAAGATCATATTCCAAAGAGCTGGCACCATGACAATTATATTTTGATATAAAACACTGCTATTATAAAAGAATATAAAATATATACATTGTAAATAAATTCCTGTATTTATAGGTTTGTAATTAGCATGATAGAACTTTACATTAATAAATTTCAACCAAACCTGGAAGCATTTAGCCCAACCCCTCCTCACTGCAGGAATCCAATTAAAGCTTTTCAGACTGATGGCTGCTCAGTCTTTGCATTTAGCCGTGGTGGCACAAAGGTTAGATTGCAAGTATTGCTGGCTAACTCACTGCTCAGTGCCAGGAGTTTGATCTTGACCAACTCAAGGTTGACTCAGGCTTGCATCCTTCCAAGGTTGATAAATGGGTACCCAGATTGTTGGGGGCAATAATTCTATAAACCACTCAAAGAGGGTTCTAAAAGCACTGTGAAGTGGTATATAAGTCTAAGTGCTCTTGCTATTTAGGCAAATAATGAAGGGGGAGGGATTGAACATATCTTGTTCACAGGCTCAGCTTTAAAATTGCTCCTCCTTTTAGGATGTTTCAAGTTGCTTTCAAAATCCCTGGATGTTTCAATTCTAGTTCCATCCCTTTCTGGAGAAGAATGAGTTTTACAATTTTTCTTGGGAAAAATTGTACTTGGACCAAAATGGAAATCTAGCAGCAGATCTGAATATCATAAGTTGGTTGCTTTTCCCCAAGGAGGATCCCATCAAAGAACAATTGGCGAGTTTTGAAAGACAGAGGCTTATTATCAACCAAGATGCTCTTTCACGGCTAAAGTTGCTCAACAAGGTGATTGAAAATATTGGCAACTTTTCTCTGTCTGTATGGTTGGTGTTAGTGTCCCCTGAAAGAGCAGGCTCAGATATTTTTAGGATCCCATATCTGACCAGTTATCTATGCCCCACTGGGATAGGCCTCCTGCTGCTAGGAAGGTGATCTCAGGTGCTCTGGCAAAAAGGAGCCCCAATGACTTGTGTGATGTGAGATAATGCCTTAATCTAGAAAAATGGACTGAAAATGACTTTGATACCCCCTCCTCCTTGAAACTTGAAATAATGATGGCCAATTTATAATGAAATGCTACTTAGATTTAGCCTTTGGCTTGTGAGCCATGTAAAAACCTCTTTAATGAGATGGTTTATCTTGAATGTCAGCTACCTTAAGTCTCCCTTTGAAACAAAGAATTCTCCAAATTTTAGTAATAACAAAAATGTGGGTCTGTCTCTTCATGTCATCCAACTGTAGTTCTAATTTTGGGAAACAGTAGAGGACAGGTGGTTCTAGAATGCTGTGGTTCTTGGGCGCTCAAGGAGTTGGACACAACTAGCAATTAACAACAAAACTGTAATTCTTCAATGGAAAGGACCTTTTCTTGGGCCTTAGAAATATACCTTTCTCAACAGGGCTCCTACTCATGTCCCATGTGCTGCAACAAAAGATGCCTGACTTATTCTTTTTGAGTGACATGTTCTCATGATTTCATCTCTACTCATCCTCACTGTAGTTCTACAAGCTAGGCAGTAATGTTTAGTCTTATTTCAATAGCATGGCAGCTATATGAATTGAAAATATAAATGTACAGATATAACTAAATAATACCTCATTTGAAATTGACAGCCCTAGTATGTGAGGATTTTTTTCTTTATATCTTAACTGGAACCATGGCTCAATGCATCTCTCCCCAACTCCATTACCACAGTAAGAGACTATCATGTTTACCGATCAGATCGTGAAAATCGTCGAGGAGGTGGTGTTGCTATATTCTATAAAAAATCCTTACATCTAAAAAATATCCAAGTTACCCAGGAGCTTGCCCTTCCTGAAACCATCATCTGTGAACTATCCTTAAATATCACAATTCGATTCTTACTATGTTACAGAGCACCTGATTATGACATCGAACATGTAAACAAGCTAAATACATTACTAACATGGGCTGCATCCTGCCCATACCATTTATCCTTCTTGGTGATTTCAATCTGCCTCATATCGACTGGACCCTAAATGATTGTACAACTGAAATCATACACACAACCTTCTACAATGCTATTACAAATCTGGGACTGGAACAACTAGTAACCAACAATACTAGACTAAACAACTGCCTCGATCTCATCTTCTGCAATAGTTTGAATTTAATTTACGGAATACAAACTAAAGTCCCTTTTCCAGTAGTGACCACAATATGAACATACGTCCACACAAAAATCACCACAATGATGTAATCCCCAATTATAACTTCAAAAAAGGCAACTATGATCTTATAGACAACGATCTCTCATCCCTTGATTGGCAATCTCTATTCACTGGATGCAATACCGTTGAAGACCATTACAACATATTTTTACTTGAGGTCAAAAGAGTCATCAAACTATATGTTCCAACAACAACTCCCAAAACAAAACAAAAAAGCAGATTACCCATATCAATAAGGAAACTTCAATCCAAAAAGAGATCACTCTGGCGGAAAAACAAATCTGGTCACGTTGCCAATTTCAAAAACCGATACAAAAATTTATGCCACCAGATAAAGACCGAATGCACCAATTATCACATTAAACAAGAGGAAAACCTTCTAAGCACCAATTCCACCCGTGCTTTTTACAATTTTGTAAACAACAAACTAAAAGACTCAAGGTCCATCCCTCCCTTGGTAGGACCTGATGGTAAAGACTGCAACGACGACACCATTAAAGCCATCATCTTTAACACATTCTTCGGCTCAGTATTTGTAAACAGCAATGGATCATGCCCAGTATTTCCTAGCCGTACCACAGATAACAACAATGATCTAATACATATCGATTTCACAGAAGACAATGTTAAAAAATCACTACGCAATCTAAAACCATATCTATCTATTGGACCGGATGGAATATGTGCCTACTTCTTAAGAAAGCTATCCACTGCCATAGCCAAACCTCTAAGCATAATCTTTGAAAAATCTTTCAGGACCAGCTCCTTGCCTAACCTATGGTCACAAGCCACAGTCATCCCCATCTTCAAAAAGGGAGACCCAAGCCTAGTTGAAAATTACAGGCCAATCTCCTTATTCTGCGTCACCTGTAAAGTCATGGAATCAATTATTAACCAATCCATCACCCTCCACTTAGAGACAAACAACCTACTCTCCAATGAACAATTTGGTTTCAGAAAAAAACTATCCTGTAATCTGCAACTCTTACACTGCAAAAACATATGGACGACACAACTCGACCAAGGCAAAGCAATAGACGCAATCTACATAGACTTCTGTAAAGCCTTTGATTCAGTGGTACACGACAAACTACTCCTAAAAATAAAATCCTATGGTATCTCTGGACAACTGAATAACTGGATAGAAGCATTCCTGTCAAACAGACAACAAATGGTCAAAATCGGGAGCGTCCTATCAAATCCAGTACCTGTCAATAGTGGTGTCCCCAGGGCAGTGTTCTAGGACCAACTCTCTTCATACTCTACATAAATGACCTCTGTGATCATATTAAGAGCAATTGCGTTCTCTTCGCTGATGATGTAAAGCTGTTCAATACCACAGACAATACTGCTACCCTACAAAAAGATCTTGACTATGTATCTGAATGGTCAAACAAATGGCAACTTCAAATCTCAACAAATAAATGCTCTGTCCTACATATTGGCAAAAAAAATCAGAAAATAAAATACAAGCTGAATAGCCAAGATCTTGTTGATGACCCAAGCTCTGAAAAGGACCTTGGAATACTCACCTCTAATGATCTAAGTGCTAGAGCCCACTGCAACTACATAGCCAAAAAGGCATTAAGAGTTCTTAACCTAATCCTACGTAGCTTTTTCTCTGGTAATATCACACTACTAACCAGAGCATACAAAACATTTGCTAGACCAATACTCGAATACAGTTCATCAGTCTGGAACCCACATTACGTATCTGATATTAGCACAATTGAGAAAGTCCAGAAATATTTCACAAGAAGAGTTCTCCACTCCTCTACTCGTTGTAGAATACCTTATGCCACCAGACTTGAAATTCTAGAACTAGAAAACCTTGAATTACGCCGTCTTCGGACTGATTTAAGCATGGTATATAAAATCATACATTGCAATGTCCTACCTGTCAATGAATACTTCAGCTTCAACCATAACAACACAAGAGCACACAATAGATACAAACTCAAAGTTAACCGCACCAAACTTGATTGCAGGAAATACGACTTCAGCAATAGAGTGGTCAATGTCTGGAATACTCTACCCGACTCTGTAGTTTCTTCCCCAAACCCCAAAAACTTTAACCTTAGACTGTCTACTATTGACCTCACCCCTTTCCTAAGAGGTCTGTAGGGGGCGTGCATAAGCGCACCAACGTGCCTACCGTCCCTGTCCTATTGTTTCTCTTATTCTTTTATTTTTCTTATATGTACCCATTTCATGTATTCACAACTATGTATACACTTATACTTCTTATCTTGTAAACAATTGGCAAATAAAATAAATAAATAAATAGAATATTGAACCTTTTCACAATATTCTAATTTTCTGAGATTGTGGATTTGGGGTTTTCATGAGCTGTAAGCCATAATCATCCCAATTATGACACATCACAGCTTGAACTATCTTGCTTTGCACTATCTCATATATTAGGTTCACCTTTTATGTTGCATTCCTGAAATAAATGAACTTTTGCACGATATTCTAATTTTTCAAGTTTTACCTGCAGATCAGGAAAACATAAAATATTGCAAAGCCACTCCCCTTTGAAAATAATCCAAATCCTTGTGCCATTTAAGATATAAAGAAAAAATTCCTCACATACTAGGGCTGTCAATTTCAAATGAGGTATTATTTAGTTATATCTGTACATTTATATTTTCAATTCATATAGCTGCCATGCTATTGAAATAAGACTAAAGTTTACTGCCTAGTTTGTAGAACTACAGTGAGGATGAGTAGAGATGAAATCATGAGAACATGTCACTCAAAAAGAATAAGTCAGGCATCTTTTGTTGCAGCACATGGGACATGAGTAGGAGCCCTGTGTGGGCAAGGTATATTTCTAAGGCCCAAGACAAGGTCCTTTCCATTGAAGAATTACAGTTTTGTTGTTAATTGCTAGTTGTGTCCAACTCCTTGAGCACCCAAGAACCATAGCATTCCAGAACCACCTGTCCTCTACTGTTTCCCAAAATTAGAACTACAGTTGGATGACATGAAGAGACAAACCCACATTTTTGTTATTACTAAAATTTGGAGAATTCTTTGTTTCAAAGGGAGACTTAAGGTAGCTGACATTCAAGATAAACCATTTCATTCAAGAGGTTTTTACATGGCTCACAAGCCAAAGGCTAAATCTAAGTAGCATTTCATTATAAATTGGCCATCATTATTTCAAGTTTCAAGAAGGAGGGGGTGTCAAAGTCATTTTCAGTCCATTTTTCTAGATTAAGGCATTATCTCACATCGGACAAGTCATTGGGTCTCCTTTTTGCCAGAGCACCTGAGATCGCCTTCCTAGCAGCAGGAGGCCTATCCCAGTGGGGCATAGATAACTCTGGTCAGATATGGGCTCTTAAAAATATCTGAGCCTGCTCTTTCAGGGGACACAAACACCAACCATATAGACAGAGAAAAGTTGCCAATATTTTCAATCACCTTGTTGAGCAATTTTAGCCGTGAAAGAGCATCTTGGTTGATAATAAGCCTCTGTCTTTCAAAACTCCCCAGTTGTTCTTTGATGGGATCTTCCTTTGGGAAAAACAACCAACTTATGATATTCAGATCTGCTGCTAGATTTCCATTTTGGTCCAAGTACAATTTTTCCCAAGAAAAATTGTAAAACTCATTCTTCACCAGGGATTTTGAAAGCAACTTGAAACATCCTAAAAGGAGGAGCAATTTTAAAGCTGAGCCAGTGAACAAGAGATGTTCAATCCCTCCCCCTTCATTATTTGCCTAAATACCAATAGCACTTAGACTTATATACCACTTCACAGTGCCTTTACAACCCTCTTTAAGTGGTTTATAGAATCAGCATATTGCCCCCAACAATCTGGGTACCCATTTACCAACCTTGGAAGGATGCAAGCCTGAGTCAACCTTGAGTTGGTCAAGATCAAACCCCAAATCCACAATCTCAGAAAATTAGAATATTGTGAAAAGGTTCAATATTCTAGGCTCAAAGTGTCCCACTCTAATCAGCTAATTAAGCCATAACACCTGCAAAGGGTTCCTGGGCCTTTAAATGGTCTCTCAGTCTGGTTCAGTAGGAATCACAATCATGGGAAAGACTGCTGACCTGACAGTTGTGCAGAAAACCATCATTGACACCCTCCATAAGGAGGGGAAGCCTCAAAAGGTAATTGCAAAAGAAGTTGGATGTTCCCAAAGTGCTGTATCAAAGCACATTAATATAAAATTATGTGGAAGGGGAAGTGTGGAAGAAAAAGGTGCACAAGCAGCAGGGATGACCGCAGCCTGGAGAGGATTGTCAGGAAAAGGCCATTCAAAAGTGTTGGGGACTTTCACAGGGAGTGGACTGAGGCTGGAGTCAGTGCATCAAGAGCAACCACACACAGACGGATCCTGGACATGGGCTTCAATGAACAATAAAACAACATCAGAAACGTCTTATCTGGGCTAAAGAAAAACAGAACTGGTCTGTTGCTCAGTGCCAAAGTCCTCTTTTCTGATGAGAGCAACTTTTGCATCT
>NW_028263011.1:0-41378 GCF_049901735.1 Notechis scutatus | reverse complement strand
GGTTTGGGCCTAGTAACCCTCCCTGCAGCCCCAGGAGAGCAAAACAGGCCGTGGAGAGTAGGTTACTCATCCCCTGTGCCCGTTTTGGGCCTGGTAACCCTCCCTGCACAGCCCCAGGAGAGCAAAAACAGGCCGTGGAGAGGGGTTACTCATCCCCTGTGCCCTGTTTTGGGCCTAGTAATCCTTCCTGTGGTCAGTCTGGGGAGACCAAAAACAGGCCGTGGAGAGGGTTACTCATCCCTGATGCCCGTTTTGGAGCCTAAGAAATCCTCCCTGCAGCCCTGAGAGGAATGCAAAAACAGGCCGTGTGAGGGTTACTCATCCCCTGGTGCCCGTTTGGGCCTAGTAAACCTCCCTGCAGCCCCAGGAGAGCAAAAACAGGCCGTGGAGAGGAGTTACTCATCCCCTGTGCCCGTTTTAGGCCTAGTAACCCTCCTGCAGTCCCAGGGAAACCAAAAACAGGCCGCGGAGAGGGTTACTCATCCCCTGTGCCCGTTTTGGGCCTAGTAACCCTCCTTGCAGTCTGAGGAGACCAAAAACAGGCACCGTGGAGAGGTTACTCATCCCCTGTGCCCGTTTTGGGCCTAGTAACCCTCCCTGCAGCCCCAGGAGGAGCAAAAACAGGCCGTGGAGAGGAGTTACTCATCCCTGTGCCCCGTTTTGGGCCTAGTAACCCTCCCTGCAGCCCAGGAAGAGTACAAAAAAAGAGTTACAGGCCCGGAGAGGAGTTACTCATCCCCTGTGCCCGTTTTGGGCCTAGTAACCCTCCTGCAGCCTGAGGAGACCAAAAACAGGCCGTGGAGAGGGTTACTCATCCCTGTGCCCGATTTTGGGCCTAGTAACCCTCCTGCAGTCTCAGGAGAGCAAAAACAGGCCGTGGGAGGAGTTACTCATCCCCTGTGCCCGTTTTGGGCCTAGTAACCCTCCCTGCAGTCTGAGGAGAGCAAAACAGGCCGTGGAGAGGAGTTACTCATCCCCTGTGCCCCGTTTTGGCCTAGTAACCCTCACCTGCAGCCCCAGGAGAGCAAAAACAGGCCGTGGAGAGGGGTTACTCATCCCCTGTGCCCGTTTTGGGCCTAGTAACCCTCCCTGCAGCCCCAGGAGAGCAAAAACAGGCCGCGGAGAGGGTTACTCATCCCTGTGCCCCGTTTTGGGCCTAGTAACCCTCCCTGCAGCCCCAGGAGACCAAAAACAGGCCGCGGAGAGGAGTTACTCATCCCCTGTGCCCGTTTTGGGCCTAGTAACCCTTCCTGCAGCCCCAGGAGAGCAAAAACAGGCCGTGGAGAGGGTTACTCATCCCCTGTGCCCGTTTTGGGCCTAGTAACCCTCCCTGCAGTCTCAGGAGACCAAAAACAGGCCGTGGAGAGGGTTACTCATCCCCTGTGCCCGTTTTGGGCCTAGTAACCCTCCCTGCAGCCCCAGGAGAAGCAAAAACAGGCCGCGGAGAGGAGTTACTCATCCCCTGTGCCCGTTTTGGGCCTAGTAACCCCTCCTGCAGTCTGAGGAGACCAAAAACAGGCCGTGGAGAGGAGTTACTCATCCCCTGTGCCCGTTTTGGGCCTAGTAACCCTCCCTGCAGCCCCAGGAAAGCAAAAACAGGCCGTGGAGAGGAGTTACTCATCCCCTGTGCCCGTTTTGGGCCTAGTAACCCTCCTTGCAGTCCCAGGAGACCAAAAACAGGCCGTGGAGAGGAGTTACTCATCCCCTGTGCCCGTTTTGGGCCTAGTAACCCTCCCTGCAGCCCCAGGAGGCAAAAACAGGCCGTGGAGAGGAGTTACTCATCCTCTGTGCCCGTTTTGGGCCTAGTAACCCTCCCTGCAGTCTGGAGACCAAAAACAGGCCGTGGAGAGGGTTACCATCCCCTGTGCCCGTTTTGGGCCTAGTAACCCTCCCTGCAGCCCCAGGAGAGACAAAAACAGGCCGTGGAGAGGAGTTACTCATCCCCTGTGCCCGTTTTGGGCCTAGTAACCCTCCCTGCAGCCCCAGGAGAGCAAAAACAGGCCGTGGAGAGGTTACTCATCCCCTGTGCCCGTTTTGGGCCTAGTAACCCTCCCTGCAGCCCCAGGAGAGCAAAAACAGGCCGGGAGAGGAGTTACTCATCCCCTGTGCCCCGTTTGGGCCTAGTAACCCTCCCTGCAGCCCCAGGAGAGCAAAAACAGGCCGCGGAGAGGAGTTACTCATCCCCTGTGCCCGTTTTGGGCCTAGTAACCCTCCCTGCCTGTAGCCCCAGGAGAGCAAAAACAGGCCGTGGAGAGGGTTACTCATCCCCTGTGCCCGTTTTGGGCCTAGTAACCCTCCCTGCAGCCCCAGGAGAGCAAAAACAGGCCGCGGAGAGGAGTTACTCATCCCCTGTGCCCGTTTTGGGCCTAGTAACCCTCCTGCAGTCTGAGGAGACCAAAAACAGGCCGTGGAGAGGGTTACTCATCCCCTGTGCCCGTTTTGGGCCTAGTAACCCTCCCTGCAGCCCCAGGAAAGCAAAAACAGGCCGTGGAGAGGAGTTACTCATCCCCTGTGCCCGTTTTGGGCCTAGTAACCCTCCCTGCAGTCTGGGAGACCAAAAACAGGCCGTGGAGAGGGTTACTCATCCCCTGTGCCCGTTTTGGGCCTAGTAACCCTCCTGCAGCCCCAGGAGAGCAAAAACAGGCCGTGGAGAGGGTTACTCATCCCCTGTGCCCGTTTTGGGCCTAGTAACCCTAGCCTCAGGAGACCAAAAACAGGCCGCGGAGAGGGTTACTCATCCTGTGCCCGTTTTGGGCCTAGTAACCCTCCCTGCAGCCCCAGGAGAGCAAAAACAGGCCGTGGAGAGGAGTTACTCATCCCCTGTGCCCGTTTTGGGCCTAGTAACCCTCCCTGCAGCCCCAGGAGAGCAAAAACAGGCCGTGGAGAGGGTTACTCATCCCTGTGCCCGTTTTGGGCCTAGTAACCCTCCCTGCAGTCTGAGGAGACCAAAAACAGGCCGTGGAGAGGGGTTACTCATCCCCTGTGCCCGTTTTGGGCCTAGTAACCCTCCCTGCAGCCCCAGGAAGCAAAAACAGGCCGTGGAGAGGGTTACTCATCCCCTGTGCCCGTTTGGGCCTAGTAACCCTCCCTGCAGCCCCAGGAGAGCAAAAACAGGCCGTGGAGAGGGAGTTACTCATCCCCTGTGCCCCGTTTGGGCCTAGTAACCCTCCTGCAGCCCCAGGAGAGCAAAAA
This sequence comes from Notechis scutatus, assembly GCF_049901735.1. Taxonomy (NCBI): domain Eukaryota; kingdom Metazoa; phylum Chordata; class Lepidosauria; order Squamata; family Elapidae; genus Notechis; species Notechis scutatus. The sequence continues at coordinate 38,186 of NW_028263011.1, read as the reverse complement.
CAGGCCGTGGAGAGGAGTTACTCATCCCCTGTGCCCCGTTTTGGGCCTAGTAACCCTCCCTGCAGCCCCAGGAGAGCAAAAACAGGCCGTGGAGAGGGTTACTCATCCCCTGTGCCCGTTTGGGCCTAGTAACCCTCCCTGCAGCCCAGGAGAGCAAAAACAGGCCGTGGAGAGGAGTTACTCATCCCCTGTGCCCGTTTTGGGCCTAGTAACCCTCCTGCAGTCCCAGGAGACAAAAACAGGCCGTGGAGAGGAGTTACTCATCCCTGTGCCCGTTTTGGGCCTAGTAACCCTCCCCTGCAGTCTGAGGAGACCAAAAACAGGCCGTGGAGAGGAGTTACTCATCCCCTGTGCCCCGTTTTGGGCCTAGTAACCCTCCCTGCAGCCCCAGGAGAGCAAAAACAGGCCGTGGAGAGGAGTTACTCATCCCCTGTGCCCCGTTTTGGGCCTAGTAACCCTCCCTGCAGTCTGAGGAGACCAAAAACAGGCCGTGGAGAGGGAGTTACTCATCCCCTGTGCCCCGTTTTGGGCCTAGTAACCCTCCTGCAGCCCCAGGAGAGCAAAAACAGGCCGTGGAGAGGAGTTACTCATCCCCTGTGCCCGTTTTGGGCCTAGTAACCCTCCCTGCAGCCCCAGGAGAGCAAAAACAGGCCATGGAGAGGAGTTACTCATCCCCTGTGCCCGTTTTGGGCCTAGTAACCCTCCCTGCAGTCTGAGGAGACCAAAAACAGGCCGTGGAGAGGGTTACTCATCCCCTGTGCCCGTTTTGGGCCTAGTAACCCTCCCTGCAGCCTGAGGAGAAGCAAAAACAGGCCGTGGAGGGAGTTACTCATCCCCTGTGCCCGTTTTGGGCCTAGTAACCCTCCCTGCAGTCTGAGGAGACCAAAAACAGGCCGTGGAGAGGGTTACTCATCCCCTGTGCCCGTTTTGGGCCTAGTAACCCTCCTGCAGCCCCAGGAGAGCAAAAACAGGCCGTGGAGAGGTTACTCATCCCCTGTGCCCGTTTTGGGCCTAGTAACCCTCCCTGCAGTCTGGAGGAGACCAAAAACAGGCCGTGGAGAGGTTACTCATCCCCTGTGCCCGTTTTGGGCCTAGTAACCCTCCTGCAGCCCGGGAGACCAAAAACAGGCCGTGGAGAGGGTTACTCATCCCTGTGCCCGTTTTGGGCCTAGTAACCCTCCTGCAGCCCCAGGAGAGCAAAAACAGGCCGTGGAGAGGGAGTTACTCATCCCCTGTGCCCGTTTTGGGCCTAGTAACCCTCCCTGCAGCCCCAGGAGAGCAAAAACAGGCCGTGGAGAGGGTTACTCATCCCCTGTGCCCGTTTGGGCCTAGTAACCCTCCCTGCAGCCCCAGGAGAGCAAAAACAGGCCGTGGAGAGGAGTTACTCATCCCCTGTGCCCGTTTTGGGCCTAGTAACCCTCCCTGCAGTCCCAGGAGAAGCAAAAACAGGCCGTGGAGAGGAGTTACTCATCCCCTGTGCCCGTTTTGGGCCTAGTAACCCTCCCTGCAGCCTGAGGAGAGCAAAAACAGGCCGTGGAGAGGAGTTACTCATCCCCTGTGCCCGTTTTGGGCCTAGTAACCCTCCCTGCAGCCCCAGGAGAGCAAAAACAGGCCGTGGAGAGGAGTTACTCATCCCCTGTGCCCGTTTTGGGCCTAGTAACCCTCCTGCAGTCCCAGGAGAGACAAAAACAGGCCGTGGAGAGGAGTTACTCATCCCCTGTGCCCGTTTGGGCCTAGTAACCCTCCCTGCAGCCCCAGGAGAGCAAAAACAGGCCGTGGAGAGGGTTACTCATCCCTGTGCCCGTTTTGGGCCTAGTAACCCTCCCTGCAGCCCCAGGAGAGCAAAAACAGGCCGTGGAGAGGGTTACTCATCCCCTGTGCCCGTTTGGGCCTAGTAACCCTCCCTGCAGCCCCAGGAGAAGAAAAACAGGCCGTGGAGAGGAGTTACTCATCCCCTGTGCCCGTTTTGGGCCTAGTAACCCTCCCTGCAGCCCAGGAGACCAAAAACAGGCCGTGGAGAGGAGTTACTCATCCCCTGTGCCCCGTTTTGGGCCTAGTAACCCTCCTGCAGCCCCAGGAGGAGCAAAAACAGGCCGTGGAGAGGATACTCATCCCCTGTGCCCCGTTTTGGGCCTAGTAACCCTCCTGCAGCCCCAGGAGAGCAAAAACAGGCCGCGGAGAGGAGTTACTCATCCCCTGTGCCCCGTTTTGGGCCTAGTAACCCTCCCTGCAGCCCCAGGAGAGCAAAAACAGGCCGCGGAGAGGAGTTACTCATCCCCTGTGCCCGTTTTGGGCCTAGTAACCCTCCCTGCAGTCTGAGGAGACCAAAAACAGGCCGTGGAGAGGGGTTACTCATCCCCTGTGCCCGTTTTGGGCCTAGTAACCCTCCCTGCAGTCTGAGGAGACAAAAACAGGCCGTGGAGAGGGTTACTCATCCCTGTGCCCGTTTTGGGCCTAGTAACCCTCCCTGCAGCCCCAGGAGAGCAAAAACAGGCCGGAGAGGGGTTACTCATCCCCTGTGCCCGTTTTGGGCCTAGTAACCCCTCCCTGCAGTCTGAGGAGACCAAAAACAGGCCGTGGAGAGGAGTTACTCATCCCTGTGCCCGTTTTGGGCCTAGTAACCCTCCCTGCAGTCCCCAGGAGACCAAAAACAGGCCGTGGAGAGGGTTACTCATCCCCTGTGCCCGTTTTGGGCCTAGTAACCCTCCTGCAGCCCCAGGAGAGCAAAAACAGGCCGTGGAGAGGAGTTACTCATCCCTGTGCCCCGTTTTGGGCCTAGTAACCCTCCCTGCAGCCCCAGGAGAGCAAAAACAGGCCGTGGAGAGGAGTTACTCATCCCCTGTGCCCGTTTTGGGCCTAGTAACCCTCCCTGCAGCCCCAGGAGACAAAAACAGGCCGTGGAGAGGGTTACTCATCCCCTGTGCCCGTTTTGGGCCTAGTAACCCTCCTGCAGCCCCAGGAGAGCAAAAACAGGCCGTGGAGAGGAGTTACTCATCCCTGTGCCCCGTTTTGGGCCTAGTAACCCTCCCTGCAGCCCCAGGAGAGCAAAAACAGGCCGTGGAGAGGGTTACTCATCCCCTGTGCCCCGTTTTGGGCCTAGTAACCCTCCCTGCAGTCCCAGGAGAGCAAAAACAGGCCGTGGAGAGGTTACTCATCCCCTGTGCCCGTTTTGGGCCTAGTAACCCTCCCTGCAGCCCCAGGAGAGCAAAAACAGGCCGTGGAGAGGAGTTACTCATCCCTGTGCCCGTTTTGGGCCTAGTAACCCTCCCTGCAGTCTGAGGAGACCAAAAACAGGCCGTGGAGAGGTTACTCATCCCCTGTGCCCGTTTTGGGCCTAGTAACCCTCCCTGCAGTCCCAGGAGAGCAAAAACAGGCCGTGGAGAGGGTTACTCATCCCCTGTGCCCGTTTTGGGCCTAGTAACCCTCCCTGTAGTCTGAGGAGACCAAAAACAGGCCGTGGAGAGGAGTTACTCATCCCCTGTGCCCGTTTTGGGCCTAGTAACCCTCCTGCAGTCCCAGGAGAGCAAAAACAGGCCGTGGAGAGGAGTTACTCATCCCCTGTGCCCGTTTTGGGCCTAGTAACCCTCCCTGCAGCCCCAGGAGAGCAAAAACAGGCCGTGGAGAGGAGTTACTCATCCCTGTGCCCCGTTTTGGGCCTAGTAACCCTCCCTGCAGCCCCAGGAGACCAAAAACAGGCCGTGGAGAGGGTTACTCATCCCCTGTGCCCGTTTTGGGCCTAGTAACCCTCCCTGCAGTCTGAGGAGACCAAAAACAGGCCGTGGAGAGGAGTTACTCATCCCCTGTGCCCGTTTTGGGCCTAGTAACCCTCCCTGTAGCCCCAGGAGAGCAAAAACAGGCCGTGTAGAGGGGTTACTCATCCCCAGTGCCCGTTTTGGGCCTAGTAACCTTCCTGCAGTCTGAGGAGACCAAAAACAGGCCGTGGAGAGGGTTACTCATCCCCTGTGCCCGTTTTGGGCCTAGTAACCCTCCTGCAGCCCCAGGAGAGCAAAAACAGGCCGTGGAGAGGGGTTACTCATCCCTGTGCCCGTTTTGGGCCTAGTAACCCTCCCTGCAGCCCCAGGAGAGCAAAAACAGGCCGTGGAGAGGAGTTACTCATCCCCTGTGCCCGTTTTGGGCCTAGTAACCCTCCCTGCAGCCCCAGGAGAGCAAAAACAGGCCGTGGAGAGGGTTACTCATCCCCTGTGCCCGTTTTGGGCCTAGTAACCCTCCCTGCAGTCTGAGGAGACCAAAAACAGGCCGTGGAGAGGTTACTCATCCCCTGTGCCCCGTTTTGGGCCTAGTAACCCTCCCTGCAGCCCCAGGAGAGCAAAAACAGGCCGCGGAGAGGAGTTACTCATCCCCTGTGCCCGTTTTGGGCCTAGTAACCCTCCTGCAGCCCCAGGAGAGCAAAAACAGGCCGTGGAGAGGAGTTACTCATCCCCTGTGCCCGTTTTGGGCCTAGTAACCCTCCCTGCAGCCCCAGGAGACCAAAAACAGGCCGTGGAGAGGAGTTACTCATCCCCTGTGCCCGTTTTGGGCCTAGTAACCCTCCCTGCAGTCTGAGGAGACCAAAAACAGGCCGTGGAGAGGGGTTACTCATCCCCTGTGCCCGTTTTGGGCCTAGTAACCCTCCCTGCAGCCCCAGGAGAGCAAAAACAGGCCGTGGAGAGGAGTTACTCATCCCCTGTGCCCGTTTTGGGCCTAGTAACCCTCCTGCAGCCCCTGAGGAGACCAAAAACAGGCCGTGGAGAGGAGTTACTCATCCCCTGTGCCCGTTTTGGGCCTAGTAACCCTCCCTGCAGCCCCAGGAGACCAAAAACAGGCCGTGGAGGGAGTTACTCATCCCCTGTGCCCGTTTGGGCCTAGTAACCCTCCTGCAGTCTGAGGAGACCAAAAACAGGCCGTGGAGAGGGTTACTCATCCCCTGTGCCCGTTTTGGGCCTAGTAACCCTCCCTGCAGCCCCAGGAAAGCAAAAACAGGCCGCGGAGAGGAGTTACTCATCCCTGTGCCCCGTTTTGGGCCTAGTAACCCTCCCTGCAGCCCAGAGGAGACCAAAAACAGGCCGTGGAGAGGAGTTACTCATCCCCTGTGCCCGTTTTGGGCCTAGTAACCCTCCCTGCAGCCCCAGGAGAGCAAAAACAGGCCGTGGAGAGGGTTACTCATCCCCTGTGCCCGTTTTGGGCCTAGTAACCCTCCCTGCAGCCCCAGGAGACCAAAAACAGGCCGTGGAGAGGGTTACTCATCCCCTGTGCCCGTTTTGGGCCTAGTAACCCTCCCTGCAGTCCCCAGGAGAGCAAAAACAGGCCGTGGAGAGGGGTTACTCATCCCCTGTGCCCGTTTTGGGCCTAGTAACCCTCCCTGCAGCCCCAGGAGAAGCAAAAACAGGCCGTGGAGAGGAGTTACTCATCCCCTGTGCCCGTTTTGGGCCTAGTAACCCTCCTGCAGCCCCAGGAGAGCAAAAACAGGCCGTGGAGAGGAGTTACTCATCCCCTGTGCCCGTTTTGGGCCTAGTAACCCTCCCTGCAGTCTGGGAGACCAAAAACAGGCCGTGGAGAGGGTTACTCATCCCCTGTGCCCGTTTTGGGCCTAGTAACCCTCCCTGCAGTCTGAGGAGAGCAAAAACAGGCCGTGGAGAGGGGTTACTCATCCCCTGTGCCCGTTTTGGGCCTAGTAACCCTCCCTGCAGCCCCAGGAGAGAGCAAAAACAGGCCGTGGAGAGGAGTTACTCATCCCCTGTGCCCCGTTTGGGCCTAGTAACCCTCCCTGCAGTCTGGGAGACCAAAAACAGGCCGTGGAGAGGGGTTACTCATCCCCTGTGCCCGTTTTGGGCCTAGTAACCCTCCCTGCAGCCCCAGGAGACCAAAAACAGGCCGTGGAGAGGAGTTACTCATCCCCTGTGCCCGTTTTGGGCCTAGTAACCCTCCTGCAGTCTGAGGAGAGCCAAAAACAGGCCGTGGAGAGGTTACTCATCCCCTGTGCCCGTTTTGGGCCTAGTAACCCTCCTGCAGCCCCAGGAGAGCAAAAACAGGCCGTGGAGAGGTTACTCATCCCCTGTGCCCGTTTTGGGCCTAGTAACCCTCCCTGCAGCCCCAGGAGAGCAAAAACAGGCCGTGGAGAGGAGTTACTCATCCCCTGTGCCCGTTTTGGGCCTAGTAACCCTCCCTGCAGCCCCAGGAGAGCAAAAACAGGCCGTGGAGAGGAGTTACTCATCCCCTGTGCCCGTTTTGGGCCTAGTAACCCTCCCTGCAGCCCCAGGAGAAGCAAAAACAGGCCGCGGAGAGGAGTTACTCATCCCCTGTGCCCGTTTTGGGCCTAGTAACCCTCCCTGCAGCCCCAGGAGCAAAAACAGGCCGTGGAGAGGTTACTCATCCCTGTGCCCGTTTTGGGCCTAGTAACCCTCCCTGTTTCTGAGGAGACAAAAACAGGCCGTGGAGAGGAGTTACTCATCCCTGTGCCCGTTTTGGGCCTAGTAACCCTCCCTGCAGCCCCAGGAGACCAAAAACAGGCCGTGGAGAGGAGTTACTCATCCCCTGTGCCCCGTTTTGGGCCTAGTAACCCTCCCTGCAGCCCCAGGAGAGCAAAAACAGGCCGTGGAGAGGGTTACTCATCCCCTGTGCCCGTTTTGGGCCTAGTAACCCTCCCTGCAGTCCCAGGAGAGCAAAAACAGGCCGTGGAGAGGGTTACTCATCCCCTGTGCCCGTTTTGGGCCTAGTAACCCTCCTGCAGTCTGAGGAGACCAAAAACAGGCCGTGGAGAGGGGTTACTCATCCCCTGTGCCCGTTTGGGCCTAGTAACCCTCCCTGCAGCCCCAGGAGAGCAAAAACAGGCCGCGGAGAGGGTTACTCATCCCCTGTGCCCGTTTTGGGCCTAGTAACCCTCCCTGCAGCCCCAGGAGACCAAAAACAGGCCGTGGAGAGGAGTTACTCATCCCCTGTGCCCCGTTTTGGGCCTAGTAACCCTCCTGCAGCCCCAGGAGAGCAAAAACAGGCCGTGGAGAGGAGTTACTCATCCCCTGTGCCCGTTTTGGGCCTAGTAACCCTCCCTGCAGCCCCAGGAGAGCAAAAACAGGCCGTGGAGAGGGGTTACTCATCCCTGTGCCCCGTTTTGGGCCTAGTAACCCTCCCTGCAGCCCCAGGAGAGCAAAAACAGGCCGTGGAGAGGAGTTACTCATCCCCTGTGCCCGTTTTGGGCCTAGTAACCCTCCTGCAGCCCCAGGAGAGCAAAAACAGGCCGTGGAGAGGTTACTCATCCCCTGTGCCCGTTTTGGGCCTAGTAACCCTCCCTGCAGCCCCAGGAGAGCAAAAACAGGCCGTGGAGAGGAGTTACTCATCCCCTGTGCCCGTTTTGGGCCTAGTAACCCTCCCTGCAGTCTGAGGAGACCAAAAACAGGCCGTGGAGAGGAGTTACTCATCCCCTGTGCCCGTTTTGGGCCTAGTAACCCTCCCTGCAGCCCCAGGAGAGCAAAAACAGGCCGTGGAGAGGAGTTACTCATCCCCTGTGCCCGTTTTGGGCCTAGTAACCCTCCCTGCAGCCGCAGGAGAGCGAAAACAGGCCGGGGAGAGAGGTTACTCATCCTCTGTGCCCCGTTTTGGGCCTAGTAACCCTCCCTGCAGTCTGAGGAGACCAAAAACAGGCCGTGGAGAGGTTACTCATCCCTGTGCCCGTTTTGGGCCTAGTAACCCTCCCTGCAGCCCCAGGAAGACCAAAAACAGGCCGTGGAGAGGGTTACTCATCCCCTGTGCCCGTTTTGGGCCTAGTAACCCTCCCTGCAGCCCCAGGAGAGCAAAAACAGGCCGTGGAGAGGAGTTACTCATCCCCTGTGCCCGTTTTGGGCCTAGTAACCCTCCCTGCAGCCCCAGGAGAGCAAAAACAGGCCGTGGAGAGGGTTACTCATCCCTGTGCCCGTTTTGGGCCTAGTAACCCTCCCTGCAGCCCCAGGAGAAGCAAAAACAGGCCGTGGAGAGGAGTTACTCATCCCTGTGCCCGTTTTGGGCCTAGTAACCCTCCCTGCAGCCCCAGGAGAGCAAAAACAGGCCGTGGAGAGGAGTTACTCATCCCCTGTGCCCCGTTTTGGGCCTAGTAACCCTCCTGCAGCCCCAGGAAAGCAAAAACAGGCCGTGGAGAGGAGTTACTCATCCCCTGTGCCCGTTTTGGGCCTAGTAACCCTCCCTGCAGCCCCAGGAGAGCAAAAACAGGCCGTGGAGAGGAGTTACTCATCCCCTGTGCCCGTTTTGGGCCTAGTAACCCTCCCTGCAGTCTGAGGAGACCAAAAACAGGCCGTGGAGAGGAGTTACTCATCCCCTGTGCCCGTTTTGGGCCTAGTAACCCTCCCTGCAGCCCCAGGAGAGCAAAAACAGGCCGCGGAGAGGAGTTACTCATCCCCTGTGCCCGTTTTGGGCCTAGTAACCCTCCCTGCAGCCCCAGGAAAGCAAAAACAGGCCGTGGAGAGGAGTTACTCATCCCCTGTGCCCCGTTTTGGGCCTAGTAACCCTCCCTGCAGCCCCAGGAGAGCAAAAACAGGCCGTGGAGAGGTTACTCATCCCCTGTGCCCGTTTTGGGCCTAGTAACCCTCCCTGCAGCCCCAGGAGAGCAAAAACAGGCCGTGGAGAGGAGTTACTCATCCCCTGTGCCCGTTTTGGGCCTAGTAACCCTCCCTGCAGTCCCAGGAGACCAAAAACAGGCCGTGGAGAGGGTTACTCATCCCCTGTGCCCCGTTTTGGGCCTAGTAACCCTCCTGCAGCCCCAGGAGAGCAAAAACAGGCCGTGGAGAGGAGTTACTCATCCCCTGTGCCCGTTTTGGGCCTAGTAACCCTCCCTGCAGCCCCAGGAGAGCAAAAACAGGCCGTGGAGAGGAGTTACTCATCCCCTGTGCCCCGTTTTGGGCCTAGTAACCCTTCCTGCAGCCCCAGGAGAGCAAAAACAGGCCGCGGAGAGGAGTTACTCATCCCCTGTGCCCGTTTTGGGCCTAGTAACCCTCCCTGCAGTCTGAGGAGACCAAAAACAGGCCGTGGAGAGGGTTACTCATCCCCTGTGCCCGTTTTGGGCCTAGTAACCCTCCCTGCAGCCCCAGGAGACCAAAAACAGGCCGTGGAGGAGTTACTCATCCCCTGTGCCCGTTTTGGGCCTAGTAACCCTCCCTGCAGCCCCAGGAGAGCAAAAACAGGCCGTGGAGAGGAGTTACTCATCCCCTGTGCCCGTTTGGGCCTAGTAACCCTCCCTGCAGTCTGAGGAGACCAAAAACAGGCCGTGGAGAGGTTACTCATCCCCTGTGCCCGTTTTGGGCCTAGTAACCCTCCCCTGCAGCCCCAGGAGAGCAAAAACAGGCCGCGGAGAGGGTTACTCATCCCCTGTGCCCCGTTTTGGGCCTAGTAACCCTCCTGCAGTCTGAGGAGACCAAAAACAGGCCGTGGAGAGGGTTACTCATCCCCTGTGCCCGTTTGGGCCTAGTAACCCTCCCTGCAGCCCCAGGAGAGCAAAAACAGGCCGCGGAGAGGGTTACTCATCCCCTGTGCCCGTTTTGGGCCTAATAACCCTCCCTGCAGCCCCAGGAGACCAAAAAACAGGCCGTGGAGAGGAGTTACTCATCCCTGTGCCCGTTTTGGGCCTAGTAACCCTCCCTGCAGCCCAGGAGAGCAAAAACAGGCCGTGGAGAGGGTTACTCATCCCCTGTGCCCGTTTTGGGCCTAGTAACCCTCCCTGCAGCCCCAGGAGACCAAAAACAGGCCGTGGAGAGGAGTTACTCATCCCCTGTGCCCGTTTTGGGCCTAGTAACCCTCCCTGCAGCCCCAGGAGAGCAAAAACAGGCCGTGGAGAGGAGTTACTCATCCCCTGTGCCCGTTTTGGGCCTAGTAACCCTCCCTGCAGCCCCAGGAGAGCAAAAACAGGCCGTGGAGAGGAGTTACTCATCCCCTGTGCCCGTTTTGGGCCTAGTAACCCTCCCTGCAGCCCAGGAGAGCAAAAACAGGCCGTGGAGAGGAGTTACTCATCCCTGTGCCCGTTTTGGGCCTAGTAACCCTCCCTGCAGCCCCAGGAGAGCAAAAACAGGCCGTGGAGAGGAGTTACTCATCCCCTGTGCCCGTTTTGGGCCTAGTAACCCTCCCTGCAGCCTGGGGAGACCAAAAACAGGCCGTGGAGAGGAGTTACTCATCCCCTGTGCCCGTTTTGGGCCTAGTAACCCTCCCTGCAGTCCCAGGAGAGCAAAAACAGGCCGTGGAGAGGAGTTACTCATCCCCTGTGCCCGTTTTGGGCCTAGTAACCCTCCCTGCAGCCCCAGGAGAGCAAAAACAGGCCGCGGAGAGGAGTTACTCATCCCCTGTGCCCCGTTTTGGGCCTAGTAACCCTCCCTGCAGTCTGAGGAGAGCAAAAACAGGCCGTGGAGAGGAGTTACTCATCCCTGTGCCCCGTTTTGGGCCTAGTAACCCTCCCTGCAGCCCAGGAGAGCAAAAACAGGCCGTGGAGAGGGGTTACTCATCCCTGTGCCCGTTTTGGGCCTAGTAACCCTCCCTGCAGTCTGGGAGACCAAAAACAGGCCGTGGAGAGGGTTACTCATCCCCTGTGCCCGTTTTGGGCCTAGTAACCCTCCCTGCAGCCCCAGGAGAGCAAAAACAGGCCGTGGAGAGGAGTTACTCATCCCTGTGCCCGTTTTGGGCCTAGTAACCCTCCTGCAGTCTGAGGAGACCAAAAACAGGCCGTGGAGAGAGTTACTCATCCCCTGTGCCCGTTTTGGGCCTAGTAACCCTCCCTGCAGCCCCAGGAAAGCAAAAACAGGCCGTGGAGGGGTTACTCATCCCCTGTGCCCGTTTTGGGCCTAGTAACCCTCCCTGTAGTCCCCAGGAGAGCCAAAAACAGGCCGTGGAGAGGGGTTACTCATCCCCTGTGCCCGTTTTGGGCCTAGTAACCCTCCCTGCAGTCTGAGGAGACCAAAAACAGGCCGTGGAGAGGAGTTACTCATCCCCTGTGCCCGTTTTGGGCCTAGTAACCCTCCTGCAGCCCCAGGAAAGCAAAAACAGGCCGTGGAGAGGAGTTACTCATCCCCTGTGCCCGTTTTGGGCCTAGTAACCCTCCCTGCAGTCTGAGGAGACCAAAAACAGGCCGTGGAGAGGGTTACTCATCCCCTGTGCCCGTTTTGGGCCTAGTAACCCTCCCTGCAGTCCCAGGAGAGCAAAAACAGGCCGTGGAGAGGTTACTCATCCCCTGTGCCCGTTTTGGGCCTAGTAACCCTCCCTGCAGCCCCAGGAGAGCAAAAACAGGCCGCGGAGAGGAGTTACTCATCCCTGTGCCCGTTTTGGGCCTAGTAACCCTCCCTGCAGCCCCAGGAGAGCAAAAACAGGCCGTGGAGAGGAGTTACTCATCCCCTGTGCCCCGTTTTGGGCCTAGTAACCCTCCCTGCAGCCCCAGGAAAGCAAAAACAGGCCGTGGAGAGGAGTTACTCATCCCCTGTGCCCGTTTTGGGCCTAGTAACCCTCCCTGCAGCCCCAGGAGAGCAAAAACAGGCCGTGGAGAGGGTTACTCATCCCCTGTGCCCCGTTTTGGGCCTAGTAACCCTCCCTGCAGCCCCAGGAGAGCAAAAACAGGCCGTGGAGAGGGAGTTACTCATCCCCTGTGCCCGTTTGGGCCTAGTAACCCTCCCCTGCAGCCCCAGGAGACCAAAAACAGGCCGTGGAGAGGGGTTACTCATCCCCTGTGCCCCGTTTTGGGCCTAGTAACCCTCCCTGCAGCCCCAGGAGAGCAAAAACAGGCCGTGGAGAGGAGTTACTCATCCCCTGTGCCCGTTTTGGGCCTAGTAACCCTCCTGCAGCCCAGTCTGAGGAGAAAAACAGGCCGTGGAGAGGAGTTACTCATCCCCTGTGCCCGTTTTGGGCCTAGTAACCCTCCCTGCAGCCCAGGAGAGCAAAAACAGGCCGTGGAGAGGAGTTACTCATCCCCTGTGCCCGTTTTGGGCCTAGTAACCCTCCCTGCAGTCTGGGAGACCAAAAACAGGCCGTGGAGAGGGTTACTCATCCCCTGTGCCCGTTTTGAGCCTAGTAACCCTCCCTGCAGCCCCAGGAGAGCAAAAACAGGCCGTGGAGAGGAGTTACTCATCCCCTGTGCCCGTTTTGGGCCTAGTAACCCTCCCTGCAGTCCCAGGAGACCAAAAACAGGCCGTGGAGAGGAGTTACTCATCCCCTGTGCCCGTTTTGGGCCTAGTAACCCTCCTGCAGCCCCAGGAAAGCAAAAACAGGCCGTGGAGGAGGAGTTACTCATCCCCTGTGCCCGTTTGGGCCTAGTAACCCTCCCTGCAGCCTGAGGAGAGCAAAAACAGGCCGTGGAGAGGAGTTACTCATCCCCTGTGCCCGTTTTGGGCCTAGTAACCCTCCCTGCAGCCCCAGGAGAGCAAAAACAGGCCGTGGAGAGGAGTTACTCATCCCCTGTGCCCGTTTTGGGCCTAGTAACCCTCCCTGCAGCCCCAGGAGAGCAAAAACAGGCCGTGGAGAGGGAGTTACTCATCCCCTGTGCCCGTTTTGGGCCTAGTAACCCTCCCTGCAGCCCCAGGAGAAGCAAAAACAGGCCGTGGAGAGGGTTACTCATCCCCTGTGCCCGTTTTGGGCCTAGTAACCCTCCCTGTAGTCTGAGGGAGACCAAAAACAGGCCGTGGAGAGGGTTACTCATCCCCTGTGCCCGTTTTGGGCCTAGTAACCCTCCCTGCAGCCCAGGAGAGCAAAAACAGGCCGTGGAGAGGAGTTACTCATCCCCTGTGCCCGTTTTGGGCCTAGTAACCCTCCCTGCAGTCCCAGGAGACCAAAAACAGGCCGTGGAGAGGAGTTACTCATCCCCTGTGCCCGTTTTGGGCCTAGTAACCCTCCCTGCAGCCCCAGGAGAGCAAAAACAGGCCGTGGAGAGGAGTTACTCATCCCCTGTGCCCGTTTTGGGCCTAGTAACCCTCCCTGCAGTCTGAGGAGACCAAAAACAGGCCGTGGAGAGGGTTACTCATCCCCTGTGCCCGTTTTGGGCCTAGTAACCCTCCCTGTAGTCTGAGGAGACCAAAAACAGGCCGTGGAGAGGAGTTACTCATCCCCTGTGCCCGTTTTGGGCCTAGTAACCCTCCCTGCAGCCCCAGGAGAGCAAAAACAGGCCGCGGAGAGGAGTTACTCATCCCCTGTGCCCGTTTTGGGCCTAGTAACCCTCCCTGCAGCCCCAGGAGAGCAAAAACAGGCCGTGGAGAGGGGTTACTCATCCCCTGTGCCCGTTTTGGGCCTAGTAACCCTCCCTGCAGTCTGAGGAGACCAAAAACAGGCCGTGGAGAGGGTTACTCATCCCCTGTGCCCCGTTTGGGCCTAGTAACCCTCCCTGCAGCCCCAGGAGAGCAAAAACAGGCCGCGGAGAGGAGTTACTCATCCCCTGTGCCCCGTTTTGGGCCTAGTAACCCTCCCTGCAGCCTGAGGAGAGCAAAAACAGGCCGTGGAGAGGAGTTACTCATCCCTGTGCCCCGTTTTGGGCCTAGTAACCCTCCCTGCAGCCCCAGGAGAGCAAAAACAGGCCGTGGAGAGGTTACTCATCCCCTGTGCCCGTTTTGGGCCTAGTAACCCTCCCTGCAGCCCCAGGAAAGCAAAAACAGGCCGCGGAGAGGAGTTACTCATCCCCTGTGCCCCGTTTTGGGCCTAGTAACCCTCCCTGCAGCCCCAGGAGAGCAAAAACAGGCCGTGGGAGAGGAGTTACTCATCCCCTGTGCCCGTTTTGGGCCTAGTAACCCTCCCTGCAGTCTGAGGAGACCAAAAACAGGCCGTGGAGAGGGTTACTCATCCCCTGTGCCCGTTTTGGGCCTAGTAACCCTCCCTGCAGCCCCAGGAGAGACAAAAACAGGCCGTGGAGAGGAGTTACTCATCCCTGTGCCCGTTTTGGGCCTAGTAACCCTCCCTGCAGTCTGAGGAGACCAAAAACAGGCCGTGGAGAGGAGTTACTCATCCCCTGTGCCCGTTTTGGGCCTAGTAACCCTCCCTTGCAGCCCCAGGAGACCAAAAACAGGCCGTGGAGAGGAGTTACTCATCCCCTGTGCCCGTTTTGGGCCTAGTAACCCTCCCTGCAGCCCCAGGAGAACAAAAACAGGCCGCGGAGAGGAGTTACTCATCCCCTGTGCCCGTTTTGGGCCTAGTAACCCTCCTGCAGTCTGAGGAGACAAAAACAGGCCGTGGAGGGAGTTACTCATCCCCTGTGCCCGTTTTGGGCCTAGTAACCCTCCTGCAGCCCCAGGAGAGCAAAAACAGGCCGTGGAGAGGGGTTACTCATCCCTGTGCCCGTTTGGGCCTAGTAACCCTCCCTGCAGCCGCAGGAGAGCGAAAACAGGCCGTGGAGTGGGGTTACTCATCCCCTGTGCCCACGTTTTGGGCCTAGTAACCCCTCCCTGCAGCCCCAGGAGACCAAAAACAGGCCGCGGAGAGGAGTTACTCATCCCCTGTGCCCGTTTTGGGCCTAGTAACCCTCCCTGCAGCCCCAGGAGAGCAAAAACAGGCCGTGGAGAGGTTACTCATCCCTGTGCCCGTTTTGGGCCTAGTAACCCTCCCTGCAGTCTGAGGAGACCAAAAACAGGCCGTGGAGAGGAGTTACTCATCCTCTGTGCCCGTTTTGGGCCTAGTAACCCCTCCTGTAGCCCAGGAGACAAAAACAGGCCGTGGAGAGGTTACTCATCCCCAGTGCCCGGTTTTGGGCCTAGTAACCCTCCCTGCAGCCCCAGGAGGAGACAAAAACAGGCCGGAGAGGTTACTCATCCCCTGTGCCCGTTTTGGGCCTAGTAACCCTCCCTGCAGCCCCAGGAGAGCAAAAACAGGCCGCGGAGAGGAGTTACTCATCCCCTGTGCCCGTTTTGGGCCTAGTAACCCTCCCTGCAGCCCCAGGGAGACCAAAAACAGGCCGTGGAGAGGAGTTACTCATCCCCTGTGCCCGTTTTGGGCCTAGTAACCCTCCCTCCTGCAGCCCCAGGAGACCAAAAAACAGGCCAGCGGAGAGGTTACTCATCCCCTGTGCCCGTTTTGGGCCTAGTAACCCTCCCTGCAGTCTGAGGAGAGCAAAAACAGGCCGGAGAGGGTTACTCATCCCCTGTGCCCGTTTTGGGCCTAGTAACCCTCCCTGCAGCCTGAGGAGAGCAAAAACAGGCCGTGGAGAGGGTTACTCATCCCTGTGCCCGTTTTGGGCCTAGTAACCCTCCCTGCAGTCTGGGAGACCAAAAACAGGCCGTGGAGAGAGTTACTCATCCCCTGTGCCCGTTTTGGGCCTAGTAACCCTCCTGCAGTCCCCAGGAGAGCAAAAACAGGCCGTGGAGAGGAGTTACTCATCCCCTGTGCCCCGTTTTGGGCCTAGTAACCCTCCCTGCAGCCCCAGGAGAGCCAAAAACAGGCCGTGGAGAGGAGTTACTCATCCCCTGTGCCCGTTTTGGGCCTAGTAACCCTCCTGCAGCCCCCAGGAGACCAAAAACAGGCCGCGGAGAGGAGTTACTCATCCCTGTGCCCGTTTGGGCCTAGTAACCCTCCCTGCAGTCCCAGGAGACCAAAAACAGGCCGTGGAGAGGGTTACTCATCCCCTGTGCCCGTTTTGGGCCTAGTAACCCTCCTTGCAGTCTGAGGAGACCAAAAACAGGCCATGGAGAGGTTACTCATCCCCTGCCCGTTTTGGGCCTAGTAACCCTCCTTCCACAGCCCCAGGAGAGCAAAAAACAGGCCGTGGAGAGAGGTTACTCATCCCCTGTGCCCGTTTTGGGCCTAGTAACCCTCCTTGCAGTCTGAGGAGACCAAAAACAGGCCGGAGAGAGGAGTTACTCATCCCCTGTGCCCGTTTTGGGCCTAGTAACCCTCCCTGCAGCCCCAGGAAAGCAAAAACAGGCCGTGGAGAGGGAGTTACTCATCCCCTGTGCCCCGTTTTGGGCCTAGTAACCCCTCCCTGCAGCCCCAGGAGAGCAAAAACAGGCCGTGGAGAGGGGTTACTCATCCCCTGTGCCCCGTTTTGGGCCTAGTAACCCTCCCTACAGCCCCAGGAGAGCAAAAACAGGCCAGCGGAGAGGAGTTACTCATCCCTGTGCCCGTTTTGGGCCTAGTAACCCTCCTGCAGTCTGAGGAGACCAAAAACAGGCCGTGGAGAGGGTTACTCATCCCCTGTGCCCGTTTTGGGCCTAGTAACCCTCCCTGCAGCCCCAGGAAGCAAAAACAGGCCGTGGAGAGGGTTACTCATCCCTCTGTGCCCGTTTTGGGCCTAGTAACCCTCCCCTGCAGTCTGGGGAGACCAAAAACAGGCCATGGAGAGGGTTACTCATCCCCAGTGCCCGTTTTGGGCCTAGTCAAAGCCCTCCCTGCAGCCCCAGGAGAGCAAAAACAGGCCGTGGAGAGGGTTACTCATCCCCTGTGCCCGTTTTGGGCCTAGTAACCCTCCCTGCAGCCCCAGGAGAGCCAAAAAACAGGCCGTGGAGAGGAGTTACTCATCCCCTGTGCCCGTTTTGGGCCTAGTAACCCTCCCTGCAGTCTCAGGAGAGACAAAAACAGGCCGTGGAGAGGGTTACTCATCCCCTGTGCCCGTTTTGGGCCTAGTAACCCTCCCTGCAGTCCCAGGAGAGCAAAAACAGGCCGTGGAGAGGAGTTACTCATCCCTGTGCCCGTTTTGGGCCTAGTAACCCTCCCTGCAGCCCCAGGAGAGCAAAAACAGGCCGTGGAGAGGAGTTACTCATCCCCTGTGCCCGTTTTGGGCCTAGTAACCCTCCCTGCAGTCTGAGGAGACCAAAAACAGGCCATGGGAGAGGAGTTACTCATCCCCTGTGCCCGTTTCGGGCCTAGTAACCCTCCTTGCAGTCTGAGGAGACAAAAACAGGCCATGGAGAGGAGTTACTCATCCCTCCCCCGTTTTTGGGCAGTAACCCTCCCTGACAGCCCCAGGAGCAAAAACAGGCCGCGGAGAGGGTTACTCATCCCCTGTGCCCCAGTTTTGGGCCTAGTAATCCCTCCCTGCAGTCTGAGGAGACCAAAAACAGGCCGTGGAGAGGGTTACTCATCCCCAGTGCCCGTTTTGGGCCTAGTAACCCTCTTGCAGTCTGAGGAGACCAAAAACAGGCCGTGGAGAGGAGTTACTCATCCCCTGTCTAGTAACCTCCGCCGTTTTAGGCCTAATGCTCGCCCTGCAGCCCCAGGAGAGCAAAAACAGGCCGTGGAGAGGTTTACTCCATCCCCCCTGTGCCCCGTTTTGGAGCCTAGTAGCTCCTGCAGGCGAGGGAAGCAAAAACAGTTCGCGGAAGATTTTACTCATCCCCTGTGCCCGTTTTGGGCAATAGCCTCCCTGCAGCCCCAGGAGTACAAAAACAGGCCGCGGAAGGTGCATAATCCCCTGTGCCCGTTTTGAGCTAGTAACCCTCTACCAGCAGTCTGAGAGGAAAAACAGGCGTGGAGAGAGTTACTGCTGTCCCAGCACCCGTTTTGGGCCTGAGTAGCCCTCCTGCAGTCCAGGAGGCAAAACGGGCCGTGGAGAGGAGTTACTCATCCCCTGTGCCCGTTTTGGAGCTAGTAACCCTCCTGCAGCCCCCAGGAGAGCAAAACAGGCCAGCGGAGAAGGAGTTACTCATCCCCTGTGCCGTTTGGTGGGCCTAGTAACCCACCCTGCAGCCAGGAAAGCAAAGCAGTCATGAAGAGGATTTACTCATCCCCTGTGCCCGTTTTGGGCCTAGTAACCCTATCCTTGCAGTCTGAGGAGACCAAGCAGGCCATGGAGAACAGACCCACTCATCCCCTGTGCCCACGTTTTAAGGCCTAGTAACCCCTCCTGCCCAGCCCCAGGAGAGCAAAAAACAGGCCGCGGAGAGAGGTTACTCATCCCCTGTGCCCACGTTTGGGCCTAATGTTTACCAGCCCCAAGGCTTAAAAACAGGCGCGGAGAGGTTACTCCATCCCCTGTGCCCGTTTTAGGCCTAGTAACCCTCCCTGCAGCCCCCAGGAAAGCAAAAACAGGCCATGGAGAACAGTTACTCATCCCCTGTGCCCCGTTTTGGGCCTAGTAACCCTTCCTGCAGCCCCAGGAAAGCAAAAACAAGCCGTGGAGAGGGTTACTCATCCTCATGCCCCGTTTTAGGCTGAGGTATTCCTGTAGTCTGAGGAGACCAAAACAGGCCGTGTAGAGGGTTACCATCCCCAGTGCCGGTTTTTTGGCCTAATGAGCCTCCCTAGCCTCAGGGAGAGAAAAACAGGCCGAGGAGAGGTTATTCAACCTGTGCCCGTTTTGGGCATAGTAACCCTCCCTCTACAGCCCCAGGAAACAAAAAAAGGAAGCCTCATCCCCTGTGCCCGTTTGGGCCTCGTAACCTTCCTTGCAGTCCTGAGGAGACCAAAAACAGACCATGAAGAGGGGTTATATCCCCTGTGCCGTTTGGCTAGTAACCCTCCCCTGCAGGCCCAGGAAAAGCAAACAGTTGCGGAGAGAGGGAGTTACTCCATCCCTGTGCCCCGTTTGGGCTTAGTAACCCTCCTGCAGTCTGGGGAGAGCAAAACGGGCCAGCGGAGGGAGTTACACTCATCCCCTGTGCCCGTTTTGGAGCCTAGTAATCCTCTCCCTGCAGCGCGGGACGAAAACAGGCCGGGGAGAGAGGAGGTTCTCATCCTCCATGCCCCGGGCCTAAGCCGCCCTCCCTGCAGCCCCAGGAGAGCAAAAACAGGCCGTGGAGTGGGTTACTCTCTTCCCCTGTGCCTTGTTTTGGGCCTAATGTCCCCTGCAGCCCCAGTAAGAACTGGCGCGGAGTAATTCTCATCCCCTGTGTGCCCCGTTTTGGGCTAGTAACCCACCCTGCAGCCCCAGGAAAGCAAAAACAGGCCGGAGAGGGAGTTAATCATCCCCTGTGCCCCGTTTGTTTCTAATAACCCTCCCTTGCAGTCTGAGGAGAACAAAAAGCAGGCCATGGAGACGGTTCTCATCCCCTGTGCCCGTTTTGGGCCTAGTAACCCTTCCGGCAGCCCCAGGGAAAAACAGGCCGCGGAAGGTTACTCATCCCCTGCCCGTTTTGGGCCTATTATACCCTGCAGCCAGGAGGCAAAAACAGGCGCGGAGAGGGTTACTCTATCCCCTGTGCCCGTTTTGGGCCTAAATAGCCTCATAAGATCTGTGAGGAGGACCAAAAACAGGCGATGGAGAGCAGGTGCTCATCCCTGTGCCGTTTTGAGCCTAGTAACCCTCCCCTGCAGGCCCAGGGAGGCAAAACAGGCCGGGGAGAGAGGATTACTCATCCTCTGTGCCCCGTTTGGGTCGTGCCCTCCTGCAGTCTGAGAGATAAAAACAGGCCATGAAGAGGGTTACTCATCCTCTGTGCCCGTTTTGGGCCTAGAAATCCCCTTCCTGTAGTCTGAGGAGACCAAAAACACAGGCTGTGGGGTTACCCATGCGAGTGCCCGGTTTTGGGCCTAAGTAAGGCTCCCTATGGCTTCAAGGAGAGAAAAACTGACCGCGGAGAGGAGTTACTCATCCCCACGTTTGGGCCTATTAAGCGCCCTTCCTCTATTACGAGAGCAAAAACTGAGCCGTGGAGGTGTTACTCATCCCCTGTGCCGTTTGCACAGGCCTGTTAACCCTCCCTGCAGCCCAGGAAGCAAAAACAGTTCGCGGAGAGGAGTTACTCATCCTAGCACTTTTTGGGCCTAGTAACCTCCACTGCAGCCCCAGGAGTACAAAGCAGGCCGCGGAGAGGGAGTTGCATCCCCTGTGCCCCGTTTTGGGCCTACTAACCCTCCTTGCAGTCTGAGGAGACCAAGGAGAAGCAGGCCAGAGGTTACTCATCCTGTGCCCGTTTGGAGCCTGCAACCCTCCTTGCAGTCTGAGGAGATAAAAAAGGCCATGGAGAGCAGTTGCATCCCCTGCCCGTTTTGGGCCTAAAGTAACCCTCCTGCAGCCCCAGGAGAGCAAGAACAGGCCGCGGGAGAGGTTACTCATCCCCTGTGTGCGTTTTGGGCCTAGCCACCACAGCCCAAGGAAAGCAAAAACAGAGCGCGGAGAGAGTTACTCATCCCCTGTGCCCGTTTTGGGCCTAGTAACCCTCCTTGCAGTCTGAGAGACCAAGCCAGGCCATGGAGAGCAGTTACTCATCCTGTGCGTTTTGGGCGTAGCCCTCCCTGCAGGCCCAGGAGGCAAAAACAGGCCGGGGAAGAGGTTGCACTCAGCATCCTCCATGCCCGGTTGCAGGCTGTGCCCTCCACTGCGGTCTGAGGAGATAGCAGGCCATGAAGAGGGTTACTCATCCCGGTGCCCGTTTTGGGCCTGTTAACCCTCCATGTATCCCCAGGAGAGAAAAAACAGGCCAGAGCGGTTATAACCCCTGTGCCCGTTTTTGGGCATAGTAACCCTTCCTTGCAGTCACAATGAGACAAAAACAGTCCATGGAGAGGAGCCACTCTCATCCCTGTGGCCCGTTTGGGTACAAGCCAACCACTGCTGCAGCCCCAGGAGAACAAAAACAAGCCGTGGAGAGGTTCCTCATCCCTGTGCCTTGTTTTTGGGCCTAAATACTTCCTGTATTAGTCTGAGGGAGACCAAGAAGCAACAGGCTGTGTGGGGGTTACCCATCCCCAGTGCCCGGTTTTGGAGCTAAGTAAGGCTCCTATAGCCTCCAGGAGAGAAAAACAGGCCGTGGAAGATTACTCAGCCATGCCCATTTTGGGCATAGTAACCCTCCTCAAAAAACACAGGAGGAGAGCAAAAAAAAGGCCGCGAGAGAGGAGTTATATCCCCACATGCCCGTTTGGGCCTACTAACCCTCCTTGCCCGGTCTGGGAGACCAAAAACAGGCAGCGGAGGAGGGTTACTCGTCCCCTGTGCCCGATTTGGGCCTATTAACCCTCCCTGCAGCCCCAGGAGGGCAAAAACAGGCCGTGGAGAGGAGTTACTCATCCTCATGTCTGCCCATTTTGAGCCCCAAGTAACCCTCCCTGCAGCCCCAGGAGAGCAAAAACAGGCCGTGGAAGGAGTTACTCATCCCTGTGTGCCCCGTTTGGGCTAATGGCAACCCTCCCTACAGCCCAGGAGAGCAAAAAAAGGCCTGACGGAGAGGAGTTACTCATCCCCTGTGCCCGTTTGGGCCGCCATTAACCTTCCTTATTGCAGTCTCAAGGATTAAAAACAGCCGTGGAGAGGAGTTACTCTCATTCCCTATGCCGTTTTGGCCTAGTAACCCTCCCTGCAGCCCCAGGAAAGCCAAAAAAAGGGCCGTGGAGAGGAGTTACTCATCCCTGTGCCCCGTTTTCAGGCCTAGTAACCCTCCACTACAGCCCCAGGAGTACAAAAACAGGCCGCGGAGGAAGGGTTACTCATCCTGTTAATGCCCGTTTTGGGCCTGCTAACCCTCCCCTTGCAGTCTGAGGAGACCAAACAGGCCGCGGAGGAGGAGTTACTCATCCCCCTGTGCCCCGTTTTGGGCCTGTGCCCACCACCTGCAGCCCCAGGAAAGCAAAAACAGGTGGCGGGAAGGGTTAACCATCCCCTGTGCTTTACGTTTTGGGCCTAGTAACCCTCCCTGCAGCCCCAGGAAGGCAAAAACAGGCCACGGAGAGGAGTTACTCATCCCCTGTGTCCCGTTTTGGGCCTACTAGCCCTCCTTGCAGTCTGAGGAGACCAAAAAACAGGTATGAGAGCAGTTACTCATCCCCTGTGCCCGTTTTGGGCCTAAATGTGCTCCCTGCAGCCCCAGGAGAGCAAAAGCAGGCCGTGGAAGGTGTTACTCATCCCCTGTGCCCCGTTTGGGCTAGTAACCCCACAGCACCAGGAAAGCAAAAACAGGCATGGAAGGTTACTCATCCTGTGCCCGTTTTGGGCCTGGTAACCTCCTTGCAGTCTATGGGGATTAAAAAACAGGCCATGAGGCAGTTACTCATCCCCTGTGCCCCCGTTTTGGGCCCTAATGTCCTGCAGCCCCAGGAAAGCAAAAACAAGCCGTGGAGGAGAGTTTTCATCCTCCTGTGCAGTTTGGGCTAGAAATCCTTCACACTAGTCTGAGGAGACCAAAAACAGGCCGTGGAGGAGTTACTCATCCCTGTGCTTGCGTTTTGGAGCACAGTAACCCTCCGCAGCCCCAGGAGAGCAAAAACAGGCCGCGGGAGGGAGTTACTCATCCCCTGTGCCCGTTTGGGCTAGTAGCCCACCCTGCAGCCCCAGGAGAAGCAAAAACGGACGCGGAGAGGTTACTCATCTGTGCCCACGTTTGGGCCTATTAGCCCTCCCCTGCAGCCCCAGGAAAGCAAAAACAGAAGGAGAACAGTTACTCATCCCTGTGCCCCGTTTTGGGCCTAGTAACTTATCCTGCAGCCCCAGGAAAGCGCAAAAACAGAAGCCGTGGAAGGGGTTACTCATCCTCTGTGCCCGTTTGGGCCTAGAAATCCCCTTCCTGTAGTCTGAGGAGACCAAAAACAGGCCGTGTAGAGGAGTTACCCCATCCCCAGTGCCGGTTTTGGGCCTGCGTAAGGCTCCTATAGCCTCAGGAAGAAAAACAGGCCGAGGAGAGGAGTTATTCAACCCCTGTGCCCGTTTTGGGCATAAGCAACCCTCCCTACAGCCCCAGGAGAGCAAAAAAAAAAAGGCGCGGAGAGGGATTACTCATCCCCTGTGCCGTTTTGGGCCTCGCCTTCCTTGCAGTCTGAGGGGACCAAAAACAGGCCATGAAGAGGGTTCACTCTCCCCTGTTATCTTTGTTTTGTATAATAACCCTCCCCTGCAGGCCCAGGGAAGCAAAAACAGTTCGCGGAGAGGGTACTCATCCCCTCATGCCCCGTTTTGGAAGCCCAACCCTCACTGCGGTCACCGGGAGAGCAAAAGGCCCGGAGGAGGCGAGGAGTTACTCATCCCTGTGCCCCCGTTTGGGCCCTGTGTAATCCTCCCTGCAACCGCTGAAATGAAGAAAACAGGCGAGGGAGAGGGTTACTCATCCTCTGTGCCCCGTTTTGGGTAGTAACCCCCTCCCTGCAGCCCCAGGAGAGCAAAAACAGGCCGTGGATGGGTTACTCATCCCCTGTGCCTTGTTTTGGGCCTAGTAACCTCCCTGCAGCCCCAGGAGGCAAGAACAGGCCTGCCGTGGAGAGGGTTGCTCATCCCTGTGCCCCGTTTTGGGCAGTAGCCCACCCTGCAGCCCCAGAGGAAGAAGCAAAACAGACGCGAGGAGAGGGGTTACTCCCCCCCTGTGCCCAGATTTTGGGCCTGATAACCCTCCTTACCCGGTCTGGAGACAAAAACTCAGGCCATGGAGAGCAGTTACTCATCCCCCTGTGCCCCGTTTTGGGCCTAATGTATACTGCAGCCCCAGGAAAGCAAAAACAAGCGTGGAGAGGGGTTACTCATCCTCTGTGCCCCGTTTGGAGCTAGAAATCCTTCCTGGTCTGGGAGACCAAAAACAGGCCGCGGAGAGGAGTTACTCATCCCTAATAGCCGTTGGGCCTAGTAACCCTCCCCTGCAGCCCCAGGAGAGCAAAAACAGGCCGCGGAGAGGGTTACTCATCTGTGCCCGTTTTGGGCTAGTAACAACTGCCCTCTGCAGCCCAGGAAATGCAAAACAGGCGCGGAGAGGTTACTCATCCCCTGTGCCCGTTTTGGGCCTGTGTAACCCTCACGGCCCCCAGGAAAGCAAAAACAATTACGTGAACGTTACTCATCCCATGCCCCGTTTGGGCCTAGTAACCCTCACCTGGCCCAGGGAAGCAAAAGCAGTTAGCGGAGGGATTACCTCATCCCCTGTGCCCGTTTTGGAGCCTAATAACCTCTACCAGCCCCAAGGAAGCAAAACAGGCCGTGGAGTGGAGTTACTCATCCCTGTTTGCCAGTTTTGCAGGCTAAATAACCCTCACACAGCCCCCAGGAAACATAAGAACAGGCCGCGGAGAGGAGTTACTCATCCTGCCCATTTTGGGCAGTAAACCACCACACAGCGCCCCAGGAAAGCAAAAACAGGCCGGAGAGGTTACCATACATGCTTACCGTTTGGGCCTAGTAACCCTCCTTGCAGTCTGAGGGAGGACCAAACAGGCCATGGACGATTACTCATCCCCTGTGTGCCCCGTTTTGTTCTAGTAACCCTTCCGGCAGCCTTGGAGAAAAACTAAAAACAGAAGCAGTGAAGTTACCTCCTTCCCTCTATATTTTCCAGTTTTTGGGCCTAAAAGTGTATAGTCTGAGGAGACCAAAAACAGGCCGTGTAGAAGTTACCCATCCCCCAGTGCAGGTTTGAATCTAGTAAGACTCCTATAGCCCTCAGGAGAGAAAAACTGTGTGGAAGAATTCTGCTGTCCCTGGCCGTTTGGGCCTAGTAACCCTTCTGCAGCCCCAGGAGGAGAAACAGGCCATTGGAGAGTGTTGCTCATCCCTGTGCCCCGTTTTGGGAAGCTGAAATCCTTCCTGTAGTCTGAGGAGACCAGTAGGCCGTGTAGAGGGAGTTACCCATCCCCAGTGATGCCCGGTTTTGGGCCTAGTAAGGCTCCCTATAGCTAGGAGAGAAAAAACTGGCAGCGAGAGGAGTTACTCATCCCCTGTGCCCGTTTTGGGCCTAAGTAACCTTCCTGCAGCCCCACGAGAGCAAAAACAGACCGTGGAGGAATTATTTATGATGTTCCTACTTTGTTGCAGGCCTAATAAACTGCCCCTGCAGGTTTGTGGGAGAGAAGGCAAAAACAGTTCGCGAGAGAGGAGTTACTCATCCTGTGCTTTTAGGCTCAGCTAACCTCCCTGCAGCCCCAGGAGTACAAAACAGGCCGCGGAGAGAGGAGTTACTCATCCTGGTGCCCGATTTTCTTTGCCTACTAACCCTCCTTGCAGTCTGAGGAGACCAAAAAAGGCCATGGAGAGCAGTTACTGCACTCATCCCTGTGCCCCGTTTGGTCCTAAGTAACCCTCCCTGCAGCCAGGAGGCAAAACAGGCCGGGGAGAGAGGTTACTCATCCACTCTGTGCCCGTTTGAGGCCCTAGTCACCCTCCCCTGCAGTGAGACCAAAGCAAAATACATGAAGAGGTTCATCTTGATTAACCCGTTTTGTTCGCCAGCCCTCCATATCCCCCAGAGAAAAACTGCAGGCCGTGGAGAACCCCGCCAGCCCCTGTGCCCGTTCAGGCATAAGTAATGACCTTTGTACAGTCTGGTGGGCTAAAAACAGTCCTGCGATTACTCATCCTACAGCTTGATTTTTAGGCCGCATGTGCTATATTAGGAGAGAACAAAACAAGCCGTGGAGAGAGGGTTACTCATCCTGTGCCTTGTTTTGGGCTGAAATGCCTTCCTGTAGTCAGGAGACCAAAACAGGCTGTGTAGAAGAGAGGAGTTACCCATCCCCAGTGCCGGTTTTGGGCCTAGTAAGGCTCCCTATAGCTCAGGAAAAAACAGGCAGTGGAGAGGAGTTACTCCAGCCCCTGTGCCCGTTTGGGCATAGTAACCCTCCCTAAAGCCTACAGGAGAGCAAAAAAAAAAAAAGGCCGCAGGAGAGGGAGTTACTCATCCCCTGTGTGTACGTTTTGGGCCTAGTAACCCTCCCTGTAGCCCCAGGAGACCAAAAACAGGCCGTGGAGAGGGTTACTCATCCCCTGTGCCCGTTTTGGGCCTAGTAACCCTCCCTGCAGCCCCAGGAGAGCCAAAAACAGGCCGTGGAGGGTTACTCATCCCCTGTGCCCGTTTTGGGCCTAGTAACCCTCCCTGCAGCCCCAGGAGAGCAAAAAACAGGCCGTAGCGAGAGGGTTACTCATCCCTGTGCCCGTTTTGGGCCTAGTTTGGGCCTGGAGGGGTTACTCATCCCTGTAGTAACCCTCCTGCAGCCTCAGCCCAGGCCGTGGAGAGCAGGCAAAAAAGCCCGTGGAGGCTCACCCCTGTGGAGAGGAGTTACTCATCCCCTGTGCCCGTTTTGGGCCTAGTAACCCTGTGCCCAGGCCGTTTACTCATCCCCTGGCCCGTTTTGGGCCTAGTAAGCCTCCCTGCAGCCTCAGGAGAGCAAAAACAGGCTGTGGAGAGGAGGTACGCATCCCGTGCCTCGTTTTGGGCCTAGTAACCCTCCCTGCAGCCCCAGGAGAAAGCAAAAACAGGCCGCGGAGAGGAGTTACTCATCCTCTGTGCCGTTTTGGGCCTAGTAACCCTCCCTGCAGCCCCAGGAGACCAAAAACAGAGCCGTGGAGAGTTAGTGCATGCCCTATGCCCGTTTTGGGCCATAGTAACCCTCCCTGCAGCCCCAGAAAGCAAAAACAGGCCGTGGAGAGGGGTTACTCATTCCCTATGCCCCATTTTGGGCCTAGTAACCCTCCCTGCAGCCCCAGGGAAAGCAAAAACAGGCCGTGGAGAGAGTTACTCATCCCCTGTGCCCCGTTTGGGCCTAGTAACCCTCCCTGCAGCCCCAGGAGGCAAAAACAGGCCGTGGAGAGGAGTTACTCATTCCCTGTGACCCGTTTTGGGCCTAGTAACCCTCCCTGCAGCCCCAGGAGAGCAAAAACAGGCCGTGGAGAGGGTTACTCATCCCCTGTGCCCGTTTTGGAGCATAACCCTCCTGCAGTCTGAGGAGAGCAAAAACAGGCCGTGGAGAGGGAGTTACTCATCCCCTGTGCCCAGTTTTGGGCCTAGTAACCCTCCCCTGCAGTCCCAGGAGAGCAAAAACAGGCCGTGGAGAGGGTTACTCATCCCCTGTGCCCCGTTTTGGGCCTAGTAACCCTCCTGTAGCCCCAGGAGAGCAAAAAACAGGCCGCGGAGAGGTTACTCATCCCTGTGCCCGTTTTGGCCTAGTAACCCTCCCTGTAGTCTGAGGAGACCAAAAACGAGGCCGTGGAGAGGGTTACTCATCCCTGTGCCCGTTTGGGCCTAGTAACCCTTCCTGCAGTCTGAGGAGACCAAAAGCACAGGCCGTGGAGAGGGTTACTCATCCCCTATGCCCGTTTTGGGCCTAGTAGCCCTCCCTGCAGCCCCAGGAGAGCAAAAACCAAAAACAGGCCGTGGAGAGGTTACTCATCCCCTGTGCCCGATTTTGGGCCTAGTAAATAACCCTCACTGCAGCCCCAGAGGAGACCAAAAACAGGCCGTGGAGAGGGTTACTCATCCCCTGTGCCCGTTTGGGCCTAGTAACCCTCCCCTGTAGTCTGGAGACCAAAAACAGGCCGTGGAGAGGGTTACTCATCCCCTGTGCCCCACGTTTTGGGCCTAGTAACCTTCCTGCAGCCCCAGGAGAGCAAAAACAGGCCGTGGAGAGGGTTACTCATCCTCTGTGCCCGTTTTGGGCCTAGAAACCCTCCTGCAGTCTGGGGAGACCAAAAACAGGCCGTGGAGAGGATTACTCATCCCCACGTTTTGGGCCTAGTAATCCTCCCTGCAGTCTGGGGAGACCAAAGCTCAGGCAGCGTGGAGAGAGGTTCACTCATCCCGGTGCCCGTTTTGGGCCTAGTAACCCTCCTGCAGCCCCAGGAGAGCAAAAACAGGCCGTGGAGAGGGTTACTCATCCCCTGTGCCCGTTTTGGGCCTAGTAACCCTCCCTGCAGTCTGAGGAGACCAAAAACAGGCCGTGGAGAGGGTTACTCATCCCTGTGCCCGTTTTGGGCCTAGTAACCCTCCTATAGCCTCTAGGAGAGCAAAAACAGGCCGTGGGAGGGGTTACTCATCCCCTGTGCCCGTTTTGGGCCTAGTAACCCTCCCTGCAGTCCCAGGAGAGCCAAAAACAGGCCGTGGGAGGGTTACTCATCCCCTGTGCCCCTTTTGGGCCTAGTAACCCTCCTGCAGCCCCAGGGAGAGCAAAAACAGGCCGTGGAGAGGTTACTCATCCCCTGTGCCCGTTTTGGGCCTAGTAACCCTCCCTGCAGGCCCAGGGAAGCAAAAACAGGCCGCGAGGAGGGTTACTCATCCCCTGTGCCCCTTTTGGGCCTAGTAACCCTCCCTGCAGTCCCAGGAGACCAAAAACAGGCCATGGAGAGGTTACTCATCCCCTGTGCCCGTTTTGGGCCTAGTAACCCTCCCTGCAGCCCCAGGAGAGCAAAAACAGGCCGTGGAGAGGTTACTCATCCCCTGTGCCCGTTTTGGGCCTAGTAACCCTCCTTGCAGTCCCAGGAGAGCAAAAACAGGCCGTGGAGAGGGTTACTCATCCCGCGTGCCCGTTTTGGGCCTAGTAACCCTCCCTGCAGCCCGCGGGAGAGGCAAAAACAGGCCCTAGAGGGGTTACTCATCCCCTGTGTGCCCGTTTTGGGCCTAGTAACCCTTCCTGCAGTCCCAGGAGACAAAAACAGGCCCTGGAGAGGGTTACTCATCCCCTGTGCCCGTTTTGGGCCTAGTAACCCTCCCTGCAGCCCCAGGAGAGAGCAAAAACAGGCCAGGAGAGGGTTACTCATCCCCTGTGCCCGTTTTGGGCCTAGTAACCCTCCCTGCAGCCCCAGGAGAGCAAAAACAGGCCGTGGGAGGGTTACTCATCCCCTGTGCCCGTTTTGGGCCTAGTAACCCTCCCTGCAGCCCTCAGGAGACCAAAAACAGGCCGTGGAGAGGGGTTACTCATCCCCTGTGCCCGTTTTGGGCCTAGTAAGCCTCCCTCCTGCAGCCTCAGGAGAGCAAAAACAGGCCGTGGAGAAGGTTACTCATCCCCTGTGCCCGTTTTGGGCCTAGTAACCCTCCCTGCAGTCCCAGGAGACCAAAAACAGGCCGTGGAGAGGGTTACTCATCCCTGTGCCCCGTTTTGGGCCTAGTAACCCTCCTGCAGCCCCAGGAGAGCAAAAAACAGGCCGTGGAGGGGTTACTCATCCCCTGTGCCCGTTTTGGGCCTAGTAACCTTCCTGCAGTCTGAGGAGACCAAAAACAGGCCGTGGAGAGGGGTTACTCATCCCTGTGCCCGTTTTGGGCCTAGTAACCCTCCCTGCAGCCCCAGGAGAGCAAAAACAGGCCATGAGAGGGTTACTCATCCCTGTGCCCCGTTTTGGGCCTAGTAACCCTCCCTGCAGCCCAGGAGAGCAAAAACGGGCCAGAGAGGGTTACTCATCCCCTGTGCCCGTTTTGGGCCTAGTAACCCTCCCTGCAGTCCCAGGAGAGCAAAAACAGGCCGTGGAGGGTTACTCATCCCCTGTGCCCGTTTTGGGCCTAGTAACCCTCCTGCAGCCCCAGGAGAGCAAAAACAGGCCGTGGAGAGGGTTACTCATCCCCTGTGCCCGTTTGGGCCTAGTAACCCTCCCTGCAGCCCAGGAGAGCAAAAGGGCGTTCAAGCTCCCCCAGTGCCCGTTTTGGGCCTAGTAACCCTCCCTGCAGCCCCAGGGAAGCAAAAACAGGCCGTGGAGAGGGTTACTCATCCCTGTGCCCCGTTTTGGGCCTAGTAACCCTCCCTGCAGCCCCAGGAGAGCAAAAACGGGCCAGGAGGAGGGGTTACTCATCCCTGTGCCCCGTTTTGGGCCTAGTAACCCTCCATGTAGTCCCAGGAGACCAAAAACAGGCCGTGGAGAGGGTTACTCATCCCTGTGCCCGTTTTGGGCCTAGTAACCCTCCCTGTAGCCCCAGGAGAGCAAAAACGGGCCGTGGAGAGGGTTACTCATCCCCTGTGCCCGTTTTGGGCCTAGTAACCCCTCCTGCAGCCCCAGGAGAGCAAAAACAGGCCGTGGAGGGGTTACTCATCCCCTGTGCCCGTTTTGGGCCTAGTAACCCTCCCTGCAGTCTCAGGAGACCAAAAACAGGCCGTGGAGAGGGTTACTCATCCCCTATGCCCGTTTTGGGCCTAGTAACCCTCCTGCAGCCCCAGGAGAGCAAAAAACAGGCCGTGGAGAGGGTTACTCATCCCCTGTGCCCGTTTTGGGCCTGGTAACCCTCCCTGCAGCCCTGAGACCAAAAACGGGCCCCCCCCCCCCTTTTGGGCCTGGCCAGGACCAAAAACAGGCCGTGGAGGGGGTTACTCATCCCCTGTGCCCCGTTTTGGGCCTAGTAACCCTCCCTGCAGTCCCAGGAGAACAAAAACAGGCCGTGGAGAGGGTTACTCATCCCTGTGCCCGTTTTGGGCCTAGTAACCCTCCCTGCAGCCTCAGGAGAGAAAAAACAGGCCCGTGGAGGGTTACTCATCCCTGTGCCCGTTTTGGGCCTAGTAACCCCTCCTGCAGTCCGAGGAGCAAAAAACAGGCCGTAGGAGGGGTTACTCATCCCCTGTGCCCGTTTTGGGCCTAGTAACCCTCCTGCAGTCCCAGGAAAGCAAAAACAGGCCGTGGAGAGGTTACTCATCCCCTGTGCCCGTTTTGGGCCTAGTAACCCTCCTGCAGTCCCAGGAGAAGCAAAAACAGGCCGTGGGAGGGGTTACTCATCCCTGTGCCCGTTTTGGGCCTAGTAACCCTCCCTGCAGCCCAGGAGACCAAAAACAGGCCGTGGGAAGGGTTACTCATCCCCTGTGCCCGTTTTGGGCCAGAACCCCCTAATAACCCTCCCTGCAGCCCCAGGAGAGCAAAAACAGGCCGTGGAGAGGGTTACTCATCCCCTGTGCCCGTTTTGGGCCTAGTAACCCTCCCTGCAGCCCCAGGAGGCAAAAAACAGGCCGTGGAGAGGTTACTCATCCCCTGTGCCCGTTTTGGGCCTGTAACCCTCCCTGCAGTCCCAGGAGACCAAAAACAGGCCGTGGAGAGGGTTACTCATCCCCTGTGCCCGTTTTGGGCCTAGTAACCCTCCCTGCAGCCCCAGGAGAGCAAAAACAGGCCTTGGAGGGGTTACTCATCCCCTGTGCCCGTTTTGGGCCTAGTAACCCTCCCTGCAGCCCCAGGAGACCAAAAACAGGCCGTGGAGAGGGTTACTCATCCCTGTGCCCGTTTTGGGCCTAGTAACCCTCCCTGCAGCCCCAGGAAAGCAAAAAACAGGCCGTGGGAGGGTTACTCATCCCCTGTGCCCGTTTTGGGCCTAGTAACCCTCCTGCAGCCCCAGGAGAGCAAAAACAGGCCGTGGGAGGGGTTACTCATCCCCTGTGCCCGTTTTGGGCCTAGTAACCCTCCCTGCAGTCCCAGGAGACCAAAAACGGGCCGTGGAGAGGTTACTCATCCCTGTGCCCGTTTTGGGCCTAGTAACCCTCCTGCAGCCCCAGGAGAGCAAAAACAGGCCGTGGAGAGGGTTACTCATCCCCTGTGCCCGTTTTGGGCCTAGTAGCCCTCCCTGCAGTCCCAGGAGACCAAAAACAGGCCGTGGAGAGGTTACTCATCCCTGTGCCCCGTTTTGGGCCTAGTAACCCTCCTGCAGCCCCAGGGAAGCAAAAGCAGGCCGTGGAGAGGTTACTCATCCCCTGTGTGTCACGTTTTGGAGCCTAGTAACCCTCCCTGCAGCTGCAGGAGACCAAAAACAGGCCGTGGAGAGGGTTACTCATCCCTCTGTGCCCGTTTGGGCCTAGTAGCCCTCCCTGCAGCCTCAGGAGAACCAAAAACAGGCCGTGGAGAGGACTTACTGGGATCCCCTGTGCCACGTTTTGGGCCTAGTAACCCTCCTGCAGTCCCAGGACAGCAAAACAGGCCGTGGAGAGGTTACTCATCCCTGTGCCCCGTTTTGGGCCTAGTAACCATCCCTGCAGCTGCAGGAGAGCAAAAACAGGCCGTGAGAGGGTTACTCATCCCCTGTGCCACGTTTTGGGCCTAGTAACCCTCCCTGCAGTCTGAGGAGACCAAAAACAGGCCATGGAGAGGTTACTCATCCCCCTGTGCCCGTTTTGGGCCTAAGTAACCCTCCCTGCAGCCCCAGGAAAGCAAAAACAGGCCGTGGAGAGGGTTACTCATCCCCCTGTGCCCCGTTTTGGGCCTAATGTAACCCTCCCTGTAGCCCCAGGAAAGCAAAAACAGGCCGTGGAAGGGGTTACTCATCCCCTGTGCCCCGTTTTGGGCCTAGTAACCCTCCTGCAGTCTGCAGGAGAGCAAAAACAGGCCGTGGAGAGGTTACTCATCCCCTGTGCCCCGTTTGGGCCTAGTAGTCCCTCCCTGCAGCCCCAGGAAAGCAAAAACAGGCCGCGGAGAGGTTACTCATCCCTGTGCCCGTTTTGGGCCTAGTAACCCTCCCTGCAGCCCCAGGAGACCGAAAAGCAGGCCGTGGAGAGGGTTACTCATCCCCTGTGCCCGTTTTGGGCCTAGTAACCCTCCCTGCAGTCTGAGGAGACCAAAAACAGGCCGTGGAGAGGAGTTACTCATCCCCTGTGCCCCGTTTTGGGCCTAGTAACCCTTCCTGCAGCCCCAGGAAAGCAAAAACAGGCCGTGGAGAGGGTTACTCATCCCCTGTGCCCCGTTTTGGGCCTAGTAACCCTCCCTGCAGCCCCAGGAAAGCAAAAACAGGCCGTATGGAGGCAGTTACTCATCCCTGTGCCCGTTTTGGGCATAGTAACGCCTTCCTGCAGCCCCGGGGAGACCAAAAACAGGCCATGGAGGAGGAGTTACTCATCCCCTGTGCCCGTTTTGGGCCTAGTAACCCTCCCTGCAGCCCCCAGGAAAGCAAAAACAGGCCGTGGAGAGGAGTTACTCATCCCTGTGCCCGTTTTGGGCCTAGTAACCCTCCTGCAGTCCCAGGAGACCAAAAACAGGCCGTGGAGAGGGTTACTCATCCCCTGTGCCCGTTTTGGGCCTAGTAACCCTCCCTGCAGCCCCAGGAGGCAAAAACAGGCCGTGGAGAGGGTTACTCATCCCCTGTGCCCCGTTTTGGGCCTAGTAACCCTCCCTGGCAGCCTGAGGAGACCAAAAACAGGCCGTGGAGAGGGAGTTACTCATCCCCTGTGCCCGTTTTGGGCCTAGTAACCCTCCCTGCAGCCCCAGGAGGCAAAAACAGGCCGCGGAGAGGTTACTCATCCCCTGTGCCCGTTTTGGGCCTAGTAATCCTCCCCTGCAGCCCCTGAGGAGAGCAAAAACAGGCCATGGAGAGGGAGTTATAACTCATCCCTGTGCCCGTTTTGGGCCTAGTAACCCTCCTGCAGCCCCAAGAGAGCAAAAACAGGCCGTGGAGAGGTTACTCATCCCCTGTGCCCGTTTTGGGCCTAGTAACCCTCCCTGCAGTCCCCAGGAGAGACCAAAAACAGGCCCTGGAGAGAGGGTGTTACTCATCCTGTGCCCGTTTTGGGCCTAGTAACCCTCCCTGCAGCCCCAGGAGAGCAAAAACAGGCCGTGGAGAGGAGTTACTCATCCCTGTGCCCGTTTTGGGCCTAGTAACCCTCCTGCAGTCCAGGAGACAAAAACAGGCCGTGGAAGATTACTCATCCCCTGTGCCCGTTTTGGGCCTAGTAACCCTCCCTGCAGCCCCAGGAGAGCAAAAACATCCCGGAGTTACTCATCCCTGTGCCCGTTTTGGGCCTAGATAACCCTCCTTGCAGCCCCGGGAGAGCAAAAACAGGCCGTGGAGAGGGGTTACTCATCCCCTGTGCCCGTTTTGGGCCTAGTAACCCTCCCTGCAGCCCCAGGAGAGCAAAAACAGGCCGTGGAGAGGAGTTACTCATCCCCTGTGCCCGTTTTGGGCCTAGTAACCAATGAAATGTAGTTTACTTCTACGCCAGAGAAGGATTGTGGGACATTATAGCAAACCCACCAGGTGTGATTAGCTGGGATCCTGCTAATGATGATGATAACGAAAAGTTACCTGCAGCCCCAGGAGATATTCGCAAAAACAGGCCGCTGGAGAGGAGTTTCGGGACTCATCCCGGAAGCTTTTTCTGTGGAGATATGTTAGTTCCCGTTTTGCAAGAAAAAGAGCTTATATTTAATGAACTGCAACAAGTCTACATAATATTATCTTCATTAGATCAAAGCTATGATGACTATGTGACTTCGTTAGAAGGTATTGCCAAAGAAAGCCTCTCATTAACCGAGATTACAGGCAGGCTACTAGAAGAAGCCAGAAGAAGGCGTGAGCGTGACGGAGCTGAGAGAAGATAAGAAGAAGAGAAATTATCTTCAAAGCTTGAAAGAAACCAGCAAAGCAAGTACTAAGCACCTGGAAGAAGAGAATTTATCTTCAACGGCATACACAATTAAAAGTGTTTTAATTGTGAGCAGAGAGACATCTGCCCATGAGGTTCTGCAAAAGAAAAAAGCCAGAATGTAAAAAAGCCAAAGAAAGCATTTGAACTAGCCATCGTTTATGGAAACTCTGATGTGAAGAATAATTTATGGGTGGTTGACAGGTAAGGCCTATCCTACTTGCATCACAAGAATGAGACAAAATTTATAAAAATGTCTACAAGTTCTCAACATATATCTCTTGACAATGGCTGGAAACTGTGCGAAAGGTCAAGGTTTTGCGTTGTCCGTACATAAACCAGGATATAAAATGTTGTATGTACCGCAACTAAAGTTTAATTTGCTTTCAGTAAAGGGTATTAGATAAATTAGGTTATGTAATTACTTTTAAAGATAATAATTGCATAATTGAAAAAAAAGATAACAAAAAGGGTAACTGCAGCTTTAAATGGAACATTATACCCTGTATTAGAAAATAATAGTAAGGGGGAAGGGGGCTCAAACTGTATTTAATAATATAAAGCCTCATGAAGAATGTATCCATTTATTGCATAGGCGTTTTAAGGGCATGTAAAATTTTAAAATGCCTGTAAGCATTGCAGTTGGAGTTATCTGAAGGAATAAGGTTAAAATCTTGTGATAAATATTTGCGTTGTAATATTTGCTGTGAAGGATAAGAGCAAAAGTATTGCCTGCAAAATAGGCTAAATGGTTTCAAAACAAAAAGAACATAACAAGTAGTATTTGCAGACTATAATAGGTCCAAAAAGAAACCCAGTATGGGGGTGCTGAAATATATACTGAGCATTATGGACCATTATTCTAGATATGGGTTTTGCTATTTAATGAAAAGCGAAAACTGAAACATATCAACATTTTTTTCCGTCGGTTGGGCTTAGGTTTGCTGAAAAAGAAGTCTAGCGTCAACTGATAACCCTGGTGACAGATAATGGGGGCGGAATTTGTTAATAACAAATTCAGAACAGACAAAATTAGCTAGAATAGAGCATAAGAAGTCTGCTCCATACGAGCCAGAACATAATGCTTTTATTGAAAGAAGAAGCCAAACACTACAGGCAATGGTTTAGAACAATGTTAAATGATTCTGGGTTACCTGATTCTTGTGGGGAGGGCTACAATGTGTGCCTAATAACATATTGAACAACATTGATAATAAACGACAGGGTGAAATACCATTTACCAAGGTGGCATGGCAGGAAACCTGACTCTAAGTTACCTGCACACATTTGGTGCCACCAGCATGGGGTTGCATATTCACCTGCACCCAAATCAGGAAAAAGGGGCAACATAAGGCTAAAGATTTTTCTTCGCCGTTGGTTATCCAGGCAAACCATAGGGCATATAGATTTTTGGGAGAAAGGCACATCTAAAGTGTTATGTAGTGCTAGTGCCCAATTTCTAGAACATGAAAGGATGGGGGGGGGAGAAATTAGAACAGGTTCACCAATAAAAGATGTAATTATTGAATCCTATAGAAATCCCATTGGTTATCCTGTAACTTTGGAAAATAAGTAAAGAGACAAATACAGGATGAAATAGTGCCCATAAAGGAAGAAACAGATTCAATAGCTGAACAGGATGAGGAAGATGAACAGGTATTAGTTCAACAAAAGTCCTCCTGTAAGCCCTGTAATTGGAAAGAACTACCTGCGTGTATCTAGACACGCCCACAATAGGTTACCAGGCTAACACAGTGTACTTGAATTAATCAAGTCTCTAATTCTGTAGAAGAAATTAAAAAGTATCCTACTAAGGAAAAAGAAAAATGGTATGCAGCAATGAATAAGGAACTGAATTCATTAAGAGATATGAAGAGTGTATGAAAATGCCAAATTACCTGTAGGAAGGAGAAATCCATTGGCTGCAAATGGATATTTGGTAAAATATAAAGGATGGTAATTTAATCCATAAAGGCAGGTTAGTAGCCCAAGGTTTTAGGCAGAATGCTAATGACTATGATGGGGTGTTTCCACCTAGTCTTGGAGCAGCAACCTTGAGGCAGCTTTAGTGTGGGCAACTAGTAAAAAAACTATATAGTTAGCCATCTGAATGGGAAACACAACACTTGCCCGCCCCGATAAAACATATTATTTATATGAAAAAACCTGTTGGCTATTAAAGAGTGAAAATAGGATAATAATGATTGTTGGTTGTTAAAGAAAAGTCTCCTATGTGTCACCAAAAAACAATCAGGCTATAATTACAACCAGTATATTGTAAAGGAACTAGACAATATGGGATTTAAAGCTGGTTTAGCGATCCATGTCTGTTTAAAGAGGAGACAAATGGGAAAGTATCATTATTATTACTGGGGGTTCTAGGATGGATGTGCATTGATAACTGAAACTAATGATGAAAACAAATGAAATAATAGCATCATTAGGAGAGAATGAATCAAACAATTAGGGGAGATAAAAAGTATCTGGTTTGAATATGAAAAACAAGGAAAGGTTTAAGATATCTCAGGAAGATAAGATAATATGATTGTTGAAAAGATTATAAGATGGAGCTTTGTAAGCCAGCTAAGACTCCAATGTGTCAGGTTTATAACACTGATGGCAAGCCTGAGTTTGATAAGGTGGTTATCCAATCTTTAATTGAGTAGTTTGAGTTATATTAGTAATTGGTCTAGACCAGATATATACGTACTAAGTGAATCCAGTTGGCTAGATTCAATTCTGCACCATGTGAAAGACACTGGAATGCAGCTAGGATATTAAGATATCTTGAAAAGACAATGAATTATTCATTGTATTTAGAACCAAGGGTGATTTAATTCTGAGTGCTTATACAGATGCTAGTTTTGCATCAGAAAAGAGACACTAGAAAGTCATTCCCCAGGAACAGCCATAATGCTGGGTAATACCATTAATAGGCTGGAAGTCAATAAGACAACAGCATATAAGTTTGTCTACTATGGAGGCAGAATTCTCCTGTTTATCATTGTTATGTACAGAGTTAATAATGTATAAACAGAATGTTAATTAAATATAGGTATACTTGACAGATTATCCTATAAGTATACATGAAGATAATCAGGCAGCAATTCAAATGGCCACAAATATTGGAGTAAAACAAGGAGCAGCATACAGATCTAAGATATAAGCGTGAGACAATCTGTAAGTAAGATGATTCAGCGCTAGAGTACTGTATGTAGGAGACAATTTAATGATAATTTTACTAAAGCCCAAGGTGCCAGTAAGCACCCAGGAGAGTTAATGAAAATATGGGATAAGATTGTAAGGTGATTTTTTTCGCATATATTTATTTCAAACCCAAAGGGGGAGTATGCTGGGTATAACATTGATACCAAATATGGTTTGGGCCTGACTAAATATATAAACAGATATCATAG
The DNA here is from genome assembly GCF_049901735.1 of Notechis scutatus. NCBI lineage: Eukaryota > Metazoa > Chordata > Lepidosauria > Squamata > Elapidae > Notechis > Notechis scutatus. Next base: position 918 of record NW_028263011.1, on the reverse strand, counting down.
TTTTAGTGGGTATCACTTTAAGCACAATGCAGCCCCCCCCCCCAAACAGTGCTTGATTAAGGAGTGCCGACTAGAATTTACAATATAAGGAAGCATTAGGCTGGAAAGCTGTCCTGACTTGTCCTGTGACTGACTGGCCCCCCCCCTGTAGCTTTGTAACTGTGCTACTGTGAACTAACCCATGAAAAAAAAATGAAATACGACTGTGAGTGCCTGTGACTGAACTGTTATTGCATTTACTGACTGTTTGCCTGATTACTGCGTAATTCTACTGAATATCCAGTTTGTTTCTCTGGAGAGTGAAACCGGAGGAGGAGAAGATATCTTCATTATCCCATTTGCAGAATAAAAGATGGTTGCGAGACTCTTGTGGACTATACTAGTGAGTCTTACTGGATGGAAATACTGTATGAATGACTTAATGGACTGAATGACAATGCTTAAACTCTAACTGGATTAAAACTAACTTTAAACTACAAACAGGTGTTTGTGTTCAGTGTGTGTATACTCCCTAGGGCCCTTCCGGCTCTCCTTTGGCTGCCTGGCTTGAAAAACTACTGCTGCTCCAATACCCTCCCTGCTGGGGTTTAATTCTCAAAACCTAACTTTTATGGTTACCCATCCCCGGTGGCCGTTTGGGCCTAGTAACCCCTCCCCTGTAGTCCTGGGAGACCAAAAACAGGGCATGGAAGTTACTCATCCTGACCTTATTTTTGGGCCTAGAAATCCTTTATAGTCTGAGGAGGCCAAAAACAGGCCGTGGGGTTACTCATCAAAGTGCCCGGTTTTGGGCCTAGTAAGGCTCCTATAGCCTCGGAGAGAAAAAAACAGGCCGCGGAGGAGTTACTCCAACCCCTGTGCAAGCGTTTTGGGCCTAGTAACCCCTCCGTTTAGCCCCAGGAGAGCAAAACAGGCCGT